>NW_027330738.1:0-93307 GCF_022965805.1 Primulina eburnea
CAAATCAGCTAAACTGCATATAAACAATCTAAATCATACACACATGCTATCATAACTGAAAGTAATAATGATGGGTCCCATGATCTAGGAGCCACATCCATATGAGCATGCAGTCCTAATCAAATCATGTCTAGACTCGACTCAACTATAACTCTAGGGATCCCGGGGTGAATAAGACGTCACTGGCTGTCACCTACCCAACCACTCGGGGCGACTGTACGTCTTATTCCTAGACTTCGGTCCGAACTGTATCGACGGCTGGTAATAGGAGTAATGGCTACTCCTAAGCTGAGATACACCGAACGTCTAGAAGTCTGACAATGACTGTCAAGACTTTCCTATCTTAAATGCAATGAATAACAATCTGTAAACAAAGCATAATCATATTCATAACTGAATATCACAATTATCTTACCTGTTTGAATACAATTCTATAATCAAAGCATAATCAGGTAACAATATAAACATTAATCTAGTATGTGGTTTTATCGGGAAAACTCAAATTAATCTAATTTGAGTTATGCTTCCCGAATATCACATGAATTATACCTTTGTCGTCCCCGTCTGATGAAGACGAAGTCTCGAAGTCGAATTTGTCCATATCTGATCTGAAATAACAATAATCAATACAATGTATCAATGTATAATCCAATTCAAATTCTGTCTGGTCAATATCTGAATAAACTACAATCTGATTCATATCAACCATATCACAAGATAACAGAAACCAATACTGAATCTGATCAATCTGTTACCAACTGATGTTTCGACGGCATAACAATACTGTCTCGATAACCCCGTCAGTCTAAACATCACAAATATAATACCAGACTTCGAAATCAATACTGATACAAATGATAATCTCAATAACAATACGAATCTGATATAAAATCTCAATCAAATCAACTCTACAATGCATAACAATTCCATAAACAATCTGTTTCTAAATCTGACTTCGATTCTACAATATCTACGGTAGCAGAAATCCCATATCTGAATCGTATTCAATTCTAACAACATCATAAATTCAAATCTTGTCTAAACGTAATAAAACTTACGTCCAGTTGTAGTCTGTGTTGATAGGAACTCAGTACCGAAGTCGGATTTCAATTCTGATAAACGATTTGCTCGAAAATCAATTTCTCATCAAGAACAAAGACTTTCTCCCATTTCTCGATTTTTCCCTTTCTGAATTCTGAAGGAACTTATATATATATATATATATATATATATATATATATATATCATACGTTGCATGCAAATCTGAAACGTGGCTACCTTTCTTCAAATCCAGCTGGCGCTCGGGCGATAATAAAATTCCGCCCGGGCGCGAGCTCGGCGCTCGGGCGGTAAACATTTGCCGCCCGGGCGCGAGGAGTTCTGTCTCCGAGCTTCCCCCATTGGAGCTCGGGCGGTCGAAATCTACCGCCCGGGCGCCACACTTGCTGCCCGAACCAAACTTGCGATGCCTTGGCGCTCGGGCGGTGCTTTTCTACCGCTCGAGCGCCGAGGGTTCTGTCCACTTTCTTGGTTAATCATGCAACGACGCTCGATCTCGACATAACGGTTCATTTGAGTTCGTATAACCTCGATCACGTCAATTAATCAATGTCTGATTACAATAATTAAGTCTCGGGCATTACATTTCTCCCCCTCTTAGATCTGAGTTCGTCCTCGAACTCACCAATCATCAACCCAAATCTATCAGAAGAACTGTAGAACAGAGTTTAACATCCAAACTCATTTCACTAGCCGAATCAATCCCATATTATTGGCTATACCACACCCGTATATACCAACCTGTAAGGTGTAACAAAACAATACCACCTGTAGTTGTTAGCCCATCTGTTTATCCAATCAAGGAAATATTCCTTCATCGGTTCCAAATACCAATTGTCATCATCCGACATTGGTTTCTTACACCTATTCCTTCTGCACTATCTCGATAACTAGTGCTAACATTCTGCACTAGAGTTCTACCAATATCTTTCAATATCTGAACAAGACACTCCGACTACCTGTCAATTTGTGAACAATCTGCCAGAGAGAGCTTATGATATAATCTACCACAAGTACACACTTAATCGTAATCATAGTCTGATATACTCTATTCGAAATCATCATTCTAGTCAATCTGACTATTTCTTTGACAGGGATCTCTGTCATCGAGTTCTATTTGTACATCATCTTTACAAAATACTAGATATACACTATGCCAAAAATCACTTTTTACTTCAGATAATATCTGAAGTAATAGGGTACTTAAGTGCCGAAGTATATGGACGTGAAGTAATAGATGTACCTTTTACTTCGCATAATACCCGAAGTTGTAGTATTGAAAATACCGAAGTCTTTTGGTCGGTTTTGGGAGAAAAACCGGTCCAGAATTGGACCCGTGTCGAAGTAATAAATGTGTTTTACTTCATCGATTAGAGTGAATAATGAAGTAGTATATCATATAACTTCCTCTTAATTATTATTTAGCGACGGAATTCATGTTCAAAACCGTCGCTATTTTGCGACGGAATTCATGTTCAAACCGTCGCTATTTTGCGACAGAAGTAAAGTTAAATACCGTCGCTCGTGTGCGACAGAATTTATAAAAAAACCGTCGCTACTTAGCGACGGGGTTCATATGAGTTCCGTCGCTAATATGTTAGGTAAATTAAAAAAAAATTAATAATCTGTGTTATGAATTGGTGCGGTAAAATATAAAAAATTTAATAAATCTGTGTTATGAATTGGTGCAATCGTGTAAAAGATAAAAATTTTAAGTATGTTAAAATGGTAAAATTATGTAAGAAATAAAAATTTTAAGTGTTGTGAAATTGTAAAATCGTGTAAGTGATAAAAATTTTAAGTGTTGTGAAGTTGTAAAATTGTGTAAGTGAGAAAAAATTTTAATTGTTGTGAAATGAAGTGGAAGAAATTGGAGAGAATTTGTATGTATTTATAGAGAGTGGTGGAAGAAAATAGAGGGAAAAATAGGCGGGATTGAATTTTTTTGAAAATGGCGACGGTTTTAGTAAAAACCGTCGCAACATTTTAAATCGGCGACGGTTAAAAAGGAGGGAAATATATCCGGGGTGGAATTTTTTGAAAATGACGACGGTGTTCTTTTAACCGTCGCCAAATTTATAATCGGCGACGGTTGACTTTAACCTGTCTCTACTTTTAGCGACGGTCAAATAACAACCGTCGCTAAATATAGCGACAGTTTTTAAAAAACAGTCGCTAGTTTTAAATATGCGACGGTTTTTATTTGACCGTCGCTAAAATTAGCGACGGTTTAAATTAAACCGTCGCCGATTTAAAATTTGGCGACGGTTTAAAAAATCCGTCGCATGTTTTAATCTTTTTACTTCACTAAGCCGTATTTTCATTATTTTTTACTTCATCAAAATTGATATGCCGAAGTAAAATATATAAAAAAAATACAGTGAAGCCCGTGTTTTTAAACATCCGAAGTAAAATATATTATTTTACTTCGCTTGTGTTATTAATGAAGTTATTGGTAATATATTACTTCGTAATTTATTTTTGCCGAAGTAACGCCTGGCGAAGTAAAATGTCATTTTTCACATAGTGATAGATTGAACAATCTATCAATCACGATCATACCATATCCCAATCTGAAGAAAATGGTGGTAATTTCGTTACAAAAGCTATAGAAATGTACTCCCATTTCTATTCAGGAATATACTCAGTCGGTAATAATCTTCTAATTCCTAGTTTTTGGCTTCTTTTGTTAGCGATCCAGACATATCAGTACCATTTTACCAACCTTACAACATAAATTGCTGTCCCAACTGATCTCATCTGTCTATACCAACACTATCGGGTCGAATATCATACATTCTGAACCATCTGAATGAAACTGAATTCCTTACTGTGCAATTCTAACACTGCCTGAGAGTTCAGATTCGAACTATGCTGTAAAAGATCAGTTAATAACATAAAATAAATAAGAAATACCTACCTGGTATTCGGCTCTGACTATCTATATCAAAAACTGGAACCAATTTTTGCAACATTCTGATATCACACAATAACCAAACCCATAGAAAACGCAAAATCATATCGATGTTATATTGATCTGATCAACAAAATACTGGTCTGAAAATTCTGATCACCGTTCGGGACTACTGTATTTTCCACAAACAACTCTGATACAATTGGAACTGCATAGTATCACACACTGAATAATACTTACAATAACACCAACTCAAACTCAGAATAGAAATGTCCTATGCTGATCTAGTGAGTTTAAGAAACTCATAACATAATAGATTCTGGCTGGCTGACCAATCTTCATACTGCCCAGATCAACTGCGTTATCTCATCTGCAATTAGAATATACTCCCAAACAATATAAGATATCTCAAATACTGATTTAAAATCATAACAATACGCAGCAGATGTAAATCAACACAAGAAGAAGATAATCAGAATAAGATAATCTGTCCAAATCAGATAAGAAAGTTCTGACATATCTGACATTCTGCTAATTCTGACATTCCTGATACCGCATAGTCTGAATATACACCTGTATCAATAACTGCATTCGGATCCATACCTGACCCATTGCTGTATACAATAATCACAGTTCTCGTAATATTTAACCCAGTCTTCAAATATTCAATATAACAATCAGATGCTGTGGATATATCCCGGAATCATAGATATAACAAGCATACAATCATCCGAATATCCCTGAATCTAAGAGTTAGCAATCTGTACCCTTCTATTAATCTTCAATATCATTCTGTACTGAATTCTAGTCTATAACCATTATCTGGTATCGATTCAATTCTGAAATCTACTTTTCTGATATCCACACATCTTAAATCTTATCTAGGCAAACACCAGTCAACTAATACATTACGGGCAAATCTGTCACTGTTAGACTCGATTTCAGTATATCTACCAAACACATAAGAATACCATCTGTTCCTTTCTGTGCTAATCGAGTCAACAGTACAATGATTTAAGGAATCCTGGATCTAGAATCCTCATTTCTCAACTAGATCTGATCTTAATCTTACCATTTCTGGAACACATTCTACGATATTTCGGTACTTGTTTAGCATTACATATCAATAATGAAATCGAAATCATATATCACAAGTACATCATAATCTAACCCAATCCCGGGTTCATCTCACTGTAGTATATACCATGTCACAGAGATCTCTGATATCAACATATTCCTCAACAACCAAGAAATCAATACTACAATATAATCAGATCCAACATATAATGCATATCTCCATGCAACTCAGTCACAGATACTCATAAAGAATGCATTAGTATATATCAATACGTATGCAATATAATCATAAAGAATGGTACCTGTTGTAAATACTGGGTCTGTTTTTCACGCATTGCCACCCGATGGTCCTGCTCCCCAGAATCTTTGGGAACCCTTCTGAGGACACACTCTAGCAAAATGCCCATGCTGTCCGCAGATATTGCATCTACCAGTCACTCCCTGGCATTGTTCGGTGGGATGTCTCCCTCCACACCTAGCGCAATAGACTCCAGTATAACTCGGACTGGAACCACTGGAACTGGAGGAACCACTGCCTAACTTCTTGAACTGTTTCTTCCGAGCTTTCAGCAAATCGTGCTTTCCACTCGTGCTGCCACGTTCAAATCTCGAAGGGGATTGTGGTGTCTGGGGTTGCTTCACACACAACCTCGTTAATTGTCGAATCAGACTCTCTTCTGCTCTCTTTGCTTTACTCAAGACATCAGCAAAGTGATAGGGTCGCTGTAGATTCATGAATGCAACTATCTCCGAATTCAATCCTCTAATGAATTGATTCACTACAGCTTCATCATTCCTAGCCATATGAGGAGCAAAACGCAACAGAGTAGAAAATTTAGCAGCATAATCATCAATATTCAATTGACCTTGACTTAAATTCTCAAATTCTGCTTTCTTGTCTTCTCGGTACGAGGCGGAGAAAAATCTTTGATAGAATTCAGTCTTGAAGACTTCCCACGTGATCACAGTACCACGTAGTGCTAATACTCTTTTGATTGTAATCCACCAACTTCTGGCAGCCTCTTGTAATTGGTGAAATACCAATTTAACTCTTTGGTCATCTGTACAATCCAGTAGATCAAACAATATCTCTATGTCCTCAACCCAGTGCTGACACGTTTCAGGCGTCTCTGTACCACTCAGAATAGGCGGCTGAAATAACTGAAATTCTGCAAACTTGGTTTCCATCGGAGTCGCTGACACATCTATCTGCGGTTCTGGTATATATGGCTGCTCATACGATGTACTGCCTGTTTCCAAAATCCTTCGGGGAGGTACATCTGATTACCACAACATTAGTAACCCAATAATACAATTTTGTTCTAATCTTTCCTGATTATGATCATCTTACTTCTGATCATGAATCCGATCTGATTCATATTTAAGAACACATAATACCAATTCAAATCATATAATCAGGTAAGTATGTATCTAAAAGCAGTAACACATAATCTCATGCTAGCACCATAAATCAACATCATAAGCAATCTCATGCTAGCACACACATGCAAGGTAAGAAAATTCATCTACCCCGCTCATTCTCTTCTATCTCAATCTAAGTCAATCTAAAAGATCTATCAGTTCTGACTATCTCAATCTAAAGATCTATCTCTAAAGGATCTATCGCTAAAAGATCTATAGCTAACAGATCAAATCTCTAAAGGAACTAACTTCTACGATATCCATCTCTAAGGAATCTATAGCTCTGAAAGAACTAACCTCGCTCTGATACCACCTGTTGTGGGGACCCGGACGCTAATCATCTTTGGGATTTAATTATCTATTAAGATAAAACAGGGTCTAAAAATTTTTCGTTTTAAGATATAACTGCGGAAGGTAATGGAATATAAATACTATACATGTCTGTATAAAATACATTTCAGTATTAAAGTACAACAAGCTAATTTAATGTGCAACTACTAAAGTCCAGTAATAAAACCAGGTCTACTGTAAGTCCGGAATCACCACGATACACTCGTCTTCTCTCCTCATCATCTTGACCCTGATCCAGCCCCACCTGTTGTCATGCACACATACAAAACAAGACAACAGCCGGATAACTCCGGTGAGAAATAAATCCCAGTATAAAACATGGTAAACATGTATATACATAAAATAATTCATGAAACATGCTGTCACGAATAAAATCAAAACATTAGATTTCATAAGCTATGAAGTCTAATCACAACAAGCATGCACTTCAAATCAGCTAAACGTGCATATAAACAATCTAAATCATACAAACATGCTATCATAACTGAAAGTAATAATGATGGGTCCCATGATCTAGGAGCCACATCCATATGAGCATGCAGTCCTAATCAAATCATGTCTAGACTCGACTCAACTATAACTCTAGGGATCCCGGGGTGAATAAGACGTCACTGGCTGTCACCTACCCAACCACTCGGGGCGACTGTACGTCTTATTCCTAGACTTCGGTCCGAACTGTATCGACGGCTGGTAATAGGAGTAATGGCTACTCCTAAGCTGAGATACACCGAACGTCTAGAAGTCTGACAATGACTGTCCAGACTTTCCTATCTTAAATGCAATGAATAACAATCTGTAAACAAAGCATAATCATATTCATAACTGAATATCACAATTATCTTACCTGTTTGAATACAATTCTATAATCAAAGCATAATCAGGTAACAATATAAACATTAATCTAGTATGTGGTTTTATCGGGAAACTCAAATTAATCTAATTTGAGTTATGCTTCCCGAATATCACATGAATTATACCTTTGTCGTCCCCGTCTGATGAAGACGAAGTCTCGAAGTCGAATTTGTCCATATCTGATCTGAAATGACAATAATCAATACAATGTATCAATGTATAATCCAATTCAAATTCTGTCTGGTCAATATCTGAATAAACTACAATCTGATTCATATCAACCATATCACAAGATAACAGAAACCAATACTGAATCTGATCAATCTGTACCAACTGATGTTTCGACGGCATAACAATACTGTCTCGATAACCCCGTCAGTCTAAACATCACAAATATAATACCAGACTTCGAAATCAATACTGATACAAATGATAATCTCAATAACAATACGAATCTGATATAAAATCTCAATCAAATCAACTCTACAATGCATAACAATTCCATAAACAATCTGTTTCTAAATCTGACTTCGATTCTACAATATCTACGGTAGCAGAAATCCCATATCTGAATCGTATTCAATTCTAACAGCATCATAAATTCAAATCTTGTCTAAACGTAATAAAACTTACGTCCAGTTGTAGTCTGTGTTGATAGGAACTCAGTACCGAAGTCGGATTTCAATTCTGATAAACGATTTGCTCGAAAATCAATTTCTCATCAAGAACAAAGCCTTTCTCCCATTTCTCGATTTTTCCCTTTCTGAATTCTGAAGGAACTTATATATATATATATATATATATATATATATATATATATATATATATATATATATATATATATCATACGTTGCATGCAAATCTGAAACGTGGCTACCTTTCTTCAAATCCAGCTGGCGCTCGGGCGATAATAAAATTCCGCCCGGGCGCGAGCTCGGCGCTCGGGCGGTAAACATTTGCCGCCCGGGCGCGAGGAGTTCTGTCTCCGAGCTTCCCCCATTGGAGCTCGGGCGGTCGAAATCTACCGCCCGGGCGCCACAATTGCTGCCCGAACCAAAACTTGCGATGCCTTGGCGCTCGGGCGGTGCTTTTCTACCGCTCGAGCGCCGAGGGTTCTGTCCACTTTCTTGGTTAATCATGCAACGACGCTCGATCTCGACATAACGGTTCATTTGAGTTCGTATAACCTCGATCACGTCAATTAATCAATGTCTGATTACAATAATTAAGTCTCGGGCATTACATCAAGAATTTAACATCGCGACCAGAAACAATAGTTCTATACATGCCATGCAACCTAACGACTTCTCTAATGAACAAATTCGCAATGTTTGAAGCATCATCGGTTTTATGACAAGCTAGAAAATGTGCCATCTTAGATAATATATCCACATCAACAAAAATAGAATCCGTCCTCTTCTTAGTCCTAGGCAACCCCAAAATAAAGTCCATAGAAATGTCAATCCAAGTTCTTTTTAAGAATAGCACGCAAAAGTGTTCCCAAAGTTCTATTGACAACTTCAGTTTGTCCATCCGTTTGAGGATGACAAGTAGTAGAAAACAACAATTTTGTGCCAGGTTTAGCCCATAAAGTCTTCCAAAAATAACTCAAGAATTTAACATCGCGACCAGAAACAAAAGTCCTAGGCATGCCATGCAACCTAACGACTTCTCTAAAGAACAAATCCGCAATGTTTGAAGCATCATCGGTTTTATGACAAGCTATAAAATGTGCCATCTTAGAGAATCTATCCACAACAACAAAAATAGAATCCCTCCCCTTCTTAGTCCTAGGCAATCCCAAAATAAAGTCCATAGAAATGTCAATCCAAGTTCTTTTTAAGAATAGCACGCAAAAGTGTTCTCAAAGTTCTATTGACAACTTCAGTTTGTCCATCCGTTTGAGGATGACAAGTAGTAGAAAACAACAATTTTGTGCCAAGTTAACCCATAAAGTCTTCCAAAAGTAACTCAAGAATTTAACATCGCGACCAGAAACAATAGTCCTAGGCATGCCATGCAAACTAACGACTTCTCTAAAGAACAAATCCGCAATGTTTGAAGCATCATTGGTTTTATGACAAGCTATAAAATGTGCCATCTTAGAGAATCTATCCACAACAACAAAAAAGAATCCCTACCCTTCTTAGTCCTAGGCAACCCCAAAATAAATTCCATAGAAATGTCGATCCAAGTTCTTTTTAAGAATAGCATGCAAAAGTGTTCCCAAAGTTCTATTGACAACTTCAGTTTGCCCATCCGTTTGAGGATGACAAGTAGTAGAAAACAACAATTTTGTGCCAGGTTTAGCCCATAAATTCTTCCAAAACTAACTCAAGAATTTAACATCGCGACCATAAACAATAGTTCTATACATGCCATGCAACCTAACGACTTCTCTAATGAACAAATTCGCAATGTTTGAAGCATCATCGGTTTTATGACAAGCTAGAAAATGTGCCATCTTAGATAATATATCCACATCAACAAAAATAGAATCCGTCCTCTTCTTAGTCCTAGGCAACCCCAAAATAAAGTCCATAGAAATGTCAATCCAAGTTCTTTTTAAGAATAGCACGCAAAAGTGTTCCCAAAGTTCTATTGACAACTTTAGTTTGTCCATCCGTTTGAGGATGACAAGTAGTAGAAAACAACAATTTTGTGCCAGGTTTAGCCCATAAAGTCTTCCAAAAGTAACTCAAGAATTTAACATCGCGACCAGAAACAAAAGTCCTAGGCATGCCATGCAACCTAACGACTTCTCTAAAGAACAAATCCGCAATGTTTGAAGCATCATCGGTTTTATGACAAGCTATAAAATGTGCCATCTTAGAGAATCTATCCCCAACAACAAAATAGAATCCCTCCCCTTCTTAGTCTTAGGCAATCCCAAAATAAAGTCCATAGAAATGTCAATCCAAGTTCTTTTTAAGAATAGCACGCAAAAGTGTTCTCAAAGTTCTATTGACAACTTCAGTTTGTCCATCTGTTTGAGGATGACAAGTAGTAGAAAACAACAATTTTGTGCCAAGTTAACCCATAAAGTCTTCCAAAAGTAACTCAAGAATTTAACATCGCGACCAGAAACAATAGAGGCATGCCATGCAACCTAACGACTTCTCTAAAGAACAAATCCGCAATGTTTGATGCATCATCGGTTTTATGACAAGCTATAAAATGTGCCGTCTTAGAGAATCTATCCACAACAACAAAAATAGAATCCCTACCCTTCTTAGTCCTAGGCAACCCCAAAATAAAGTCCATAGAAATGTCAATCCAAGTTCTTTTTAAGAATAGCACGCAAAAGTGTTCCCAAAGTTCTATTGACAACTTCAGTTTGTCCATCCGTTTGAGGATGACAAGTAGTAGAAAACAACAATTTTGTGCCAAGTTTAGCCCACAAAGTCTTCTAAAAGTAACTCAAGAATTTAACATCGCGATCAAAAACAATAGTCCTAGGCATGCCATGCAATCTAACGATTTCTCTAAAGAACAAATTCGCAATGTTTGAAGCATCATCGGTTTTATGTCAAGCTATAAAATGTGCCATCTTAGAGAATCTATCAACAACAACAAAAATAGAATCCCTCCCCTTCTTAGTCCTAGGCAACCCCAAAATAAAGTCCATAGAAATGTCAATCCAAGTTCTTTTTAAGAATAGCACGCAAAAGTGTTCCCAAAGTTCTATTGACAACTTCAGTTTGTCCATCCGTTTGAGGATGACAAGTAGTAGAAAACAACAATTTTGTGCCTGGTTTAGCCCATAAATTCTTCCAAAAGTAACTCAAGAATTTAACATCGCGACCAGAAACAATAGTCCTAGACATGCCATGCAACCTAACGACTTCTCTAATGAACAAATCTGCCATGTTTGAAGCATCATCGGTTTTATGACAAGCTAGAAAATGTGTCATCTTAGATAATCTATCCACAACAACAAAAATAGAATCCCTCCCCTTCTTAGTCCTAGGCAACCCCAAAATAAAGTCCATAGAAATGTCAATCCAAGTTCTTTTTAAGAATAGCACGCAAAATTGTTCCTAAAGTTCTATTGACAACTTCAGTTTGTCCATCCGTTTGAGGATGACAAGTAGTAGAAAACAACAATTTTTTGCCAAGTTTAGCCCATAAAGTATTCCAAAAGTAACTCAAGAATTTAACATCGCGACCAGAAACAATAGTCCTAGGCATGCCATGCAAACTAACGACTTCTCTAAAGAACAAATCCGCAATGTTTGAAGCATCATTGGTTTTATGACAAGCTATAAAATGTGCCATATTAGAGAATCTATCCACAACAACAAAAAATAATCCCTACCCTTCTTAGTCCTAGGCAACCCTAAAATAAAGTCCATAGAAATGTCGATCCAAGTTCTTTTTAAGAATAGCATGCAAAAGTGTTCCCAAAGTTCTATTGACAACTTCAGTTTGTCCATCCGTTTGAGGATGACAAGTAGTAGAAAACAACAATTTTGTGCCAGGTTTAGCCCATAAATTCTTCCAAAACTAACTCAATAATTTAACATCGCGACCAGAAACAATAGTTCTATACATGCCATGCAACCTAACGACTTCTCTAATGAACAAATTCGCAATGTTTGAATCATCATCGGTTTTATTACAAGCTAGAAAATGTGCCATCTTAGATAATATATCCACATCAACAAAAATAGAATCCGTCCTCTTCTTAGTCCTAGGCAACCCCAAAATAAAGTCCATAGAAATGTCAATCCAAGTTCTTTTTAAGAATAGCACGCAAAAGTGTTCCCAAAGTTCTATTGACAACTTCAGTTTGTCCATCCGTTTGAGGATGACAAGTAGTAGAAAACAACAATTTTGTGCCAGGTTTAGCCCATAAAGTCTTCCAAAAGTAACTCGAGAATTTAACATCGCGACCAGAAACAAAAGTCCTAGGCATGCCATGCAACCTAACGACTTCTCTAAAGAACAAATCCGCAATGTTTGAAGCATCATCGGTTTTATGACAAGCTATAAAATGTGCCATCTTAGAGAATCTATCCACAACAACAAAAATAGAATCCCTCCCCTTCTTAGTCCTAGGCAATCCCAAAATAAAGTCCATAGAAATGTCAATCCAAGTTCTTTTTAAGAATAGCACGCAAAAGTGTTCTCAAAGTTCTATTGACAACTTCAGTTTGTCCATCCGTTTGAGGATGACAAGTAGTAGAAAACAACAATTTTGTGCCAAGTTAACCCATAAAGTCTTCCAAAAGTAACTCAAGAATTTAACATCGCGACCAGAAACAATAGTCCTAGGCATGCCATGCAAACTAACGACTTCTCTAAAGAACAAATCCGCAATATTTGAAGCATCATTGGTTTTATGACAAGCTATAAAATGTGCCATCTTAGAGAATCTATCCACAACAACAAAAAAAGAATCCCTACCCTTCTTAGTCCTAGGCAACCCCAAAATAAATTCCATAGAAATGTCGATCCAAGTTCTTTTTAAGAATAGCATGCAAAAGTGTTCCCAAAGTTCTATTGACAACTTCAGTTTGTCCATCCGTTTGAGGATGACAAGTAGTAGAAAACAACAATTTTGTGCCAGGTTTAGCCCATAAATTCTTCCAAAACTAACTCAAGAATTTAACATCGCGACCAGAAACAATAGTTCTATACATGCCATGCAACCTAACGACTTCTCTAATGAACAAATTCGCAATGTTTGAAGCATCATCGGTTTTATGACAAGCTAGAAAATGTGCCATCTTAGATAATATATCCACATCAACAAAAATAGAATCCGTCCTCTTCTTAGTCCTAGGCAACCCCAAAATAAAGTCCATAGAAATGTCAATCCAAGTTCTTTTTAAGAATAGCACGCAAAAGTGTTCCCAAAGTTCTATTGACAACTTCAGTTTGTCCATCCGTTTGAGGATGACAAGTAGTAGAAAACAACAATTTTGTGCCAGGTTTAGCCCATAAAGTCTTCCAAAAGTAACTCAAGAATTTAACATCGCGACCAGAAACAATAGTCCTAGGCATGCCATGCAACCTAACGACTTCTCTAAAGAACAAATCCGCAATGTTTGAAGCATCATCGGTTTTATGACAAGCTATAAAATGTGCCATCTTAGAGAATCTATCCACAACAACAAAAATAGAATCCCTCCCCTTCTTAGTCCTAGGCAATCCCAAAATAAAGTCCATAGAAATGTCAATCCAAGTTCTTTTTAAGAATAGCACGCAAAAGTGTTCTCAAAGTTCTATTGACAACTTCAGTTTGTCCATCCGTTTGAGGATGACAAGTAGTAGAAAACAACAATTTTGTGCCAGGTTTAGCCCATAAAGTCTTCCAAAAGTAACTCAAGAATTTAACATCGCGACCAGAAACAAAAGTCCTAGGCATGCCATGCAACCTAACGACTTCTCTAAAGAACAAATCCGCAATGTTTGAAGCATCATCGGTTTTATGACAAGCTATAAAATGTGCCATCTTAGAGAATCTATCCACAACAACAAAAATAGAATCCCTCCCCTTCTTAGTCCTAGGCAATCCCAAAATAAAGTCCATAGAAATGTCAATCCAAGTTCTTTTTAAGAATAGCACGCAAAAGTGTTCTCAAAGTTCTATTGACAACTTCAGTTTGTCCATCCGTTTGAGGATGACAAGTAGTAGAAAACAACAATTTGTGCCAAGTTAACCCATAAAGTCTTCCAAAAGTAACTCAAGAATTTAACATCGCGACCAGAAACAATAGTCCTAGGCATGCCATGCAACCTAACGACTTCTCTAAAGAACAAATCCGCAATGTTTGAAGCATCATCGGTTTTATGACAAGCTATAAAATGTGCCATCTTAGAGAATCTATCCACAACAACAAAAATAGAATCCCTACCCTTCTTAGTCCTAGGCAACCCCAAAATAAAGTCCATAGAAATGTCGATCCAAGTTCTTTTTAAGAATAGCATGCAAAAGTGTTCCCAAAGTTCTATTGACAACTTCAGTTTGTCCATCCGTTTGAGGATGACAAGTAGTAGAAAACAACAATTTTGTGCCAGGTTTAGCCCATAAATTCTTCCAAAAGTAACTCAAGAATTTAACATCGCGACCATAAACAATAGTTCTATACATGCCATGCAACCTAACGACTTCTCTAATGAACAAATTCGCAATGTTTGAAGCATCATCGGTTTTATGACAAGCTAGAAAATGTGCCATCTTAGATAATCTATCCACATCAACAAAAATAGAATCCGTCCTCTTCTTAGTCCTAGGCAACCCCAAAATAAAGTCCATAGAAATGTCAATCCAAGTTCTTTTTAAGAATAGCACGCAAAAGTGTTCCCAAAGTTCTATTGACAACTTTAGTTTGTCCATCCGTTTGAGGATGACAAGTAGTAGAAAACAACAATTTTGTGCCAGGTTTAGCCCATAAAGTCTTCCAAAAGTAACTCAAGAATTTAACATCGCGACCAGAAACAAAAGTCCTAGGCATGCCATGCAACCTAACGACTTCTCTAAAGAACAAATCCGCAATGTTTGAAGCATCATCGGTTTTATGACAAGCTATAAAATGTGCCATCTTAGAGAATCTATCCCCAACAACAAAATAGAATCCCTCCCCTTCTTAGTCCTTAGGCAATCCCAAAATAAAGTCCATAGAAATGTCAATCCAAGTTCTTTTTAAGAATAGCACGCAAAAGTGTTCTCAAAGTTCTATTGACAACTTCAGTTTGTCCATCCGTTTGAGGATGACAAGTAGTAGAAAACAACAATTTTGTGCCAAGTTAACCCATAAAGTCTTCCAAAAGTAACTCAAGAATTTAACATCGCGACAAGAAACAATAGAGGCATGCCATGCAACCTAACGACTTCTCTAAAGAACAAATCCGCAATGTTTGATGCATCATCGGTTTTATGACAAGCTATAAAATGTGCCGTCTTAGAGAATCTATCCACAACAACAAAAATAGAATCCCTACCCTTCTTAGTCCTAGGCAACCCCAAAATAAAGTCCATAGAAATGTCAATCCAAGTTCTTTTTAAGAATAGCACGCAAAAGTGTTCCCAAAGTTCTATTGACAACTTCAGTTTGTCCATCCGTTTGAGGATGACAAGTAGTAGAAAACAACAATTTTGTGCCAAGTTTAGCCCATAAAGTCTTCTAAAAGTAACTCAAGAATTTAACATCGCGATCAAAAACAATAGTCCTAGGCATGCCATGCAATCTAACGATTTCTCTAAAGAACAAATTCGCAATGTTTGAAGCATCATCGGTTTTATGTCAAGCTATAAAATGTGCCATCTTAGAGAATCTATCCACAACAACAAAAATAGAATCCCTCCCCTTCTTAGTCCTAGGCAACCCCAAAATAAAGTCCATAGAAATGTCAATCCAAGTTCTTTTTAAGAATAGCACGCAAAAGTGTTCCCAAAGTTCTATTGACAACTTCAGTTTGTCCATCCGTTTGAGGATGACAAGTAGTAGAAAACAACAATTTTGTGCCAGGTTTAGCCCATAAATTCTTCCAAAAGTAACTCAAGAATTTAACATCGCGACCAGAAACAATAGTCCTAGACATGCCATGCAACCTAACGACTTCTCTAATGAACAAATCTGCCATGTTTGAAGCATCATCGGTTTTATGACAAGCTAGAAAATGTGTCATCTTAGATAATCTATCCACAACAACAAAAATAGAATCCCTCCCCTTCTTAGTCCTAGGCAACCCCAAAATAAAGTCCATAGAAATGTCAATCCAAGTTCTTTTTAAGAATAGCACGCAAAATTGTTCCTAAAGTTCTATTGACAACTTCAGTTTGTCCATCCGTTTGAGGATGACAAGTAGTAGAAAACAACAATTTTTTGCCAAGTTTAGCCCATAAAGTATTCCAAAAGTAACTCAAGAATTTAACATCGCGACCAGAAACAATAGTCCTAGGCATGCCATGCAAACTAACGACTTCTCTAAAGAACAAATCCGCAATGTTTGAAGCATCATTGGTTTTATGACAAGCTATAAAATGTGCCATATTAGAGAATCTATCCACAACAACAAAAAATAATCCCTACCCTTCTTAGTCCTAGGCAACCCTAAAATAAAGTCCATAGAAATGTCGATCCAAGTTCTTTTTAAGAATAGCATGCAAAAGTGTTCCCAAAGTTCTATTGACAACTTCAGTTTGTCCATCCGTTTGAGGATGACAAGTAGTAGAAAAAACAATTTTGTGCCAGGTTTAGCCCATAAATTCTTCCAAAACTAACTCAATAATTTAACATCGCGACCAGAAACAATAGTTCTATACATGCCATGCAACCTAACGACTTCTCTAATGAACAAATTCGCAATGTTTGAATCATCATCGGTTTTATTACAAGCTAGAAAATGTGCCATCTTAGATAATATATCCACATCAACAAAAATAGAATCCGTCCTCTTCTTAGTCCTAGGCAACCCCAAAATAAAGTCCATAGAAATGTCAATCCAAGTTCTTTTTAAGAATAGCACGCAAAGTGTTCCCAAAGTTCTATTGACAACTTCAGTTTGTCCATCCGTTTGAGGATGACAAGTAGTAGAAAACAACAATTTTGTGCCAGGTTTAGCCCATAAAGTCTTCCAAAAGTAACTCAAGAATTTAACATCGCGACCAGAAACAATAGAGGCATGCCATGCAACCTAACGACTTCTCTAAAGAACAAATCCGCAATGTTTGATGCATCATCGGTTTTATGACAAGCTATAAAATGTGCCGTCTTTAGAGAATCTATCCACAACAACAAAAATAGAATCTCTACCCTTCTTAGTCCTAGGCAACCCCAAAATAAAGTCCATAGAAATGTCAATCCAAGTTCTTTTTAAGAATAGCACGCAAAAGTGTTCCCAAAGTTCTATTGACAACTTCAGTTTGTCCATCCTTTTGAGGATGACAAGTAGTAGAAAACAACAATTTTGTGCCAAGTTTAGCCCATAAAGTATTCCAAAAGTAACTCAAGAATTTAACATCGTGACCAGAAACCATAGTCGTAGGCATGCCATGCAATCTAACGATTTCTCTAAAGAACAAATCCGCAATGTTTGAAGCATCATCGGTGTTATGACAAGCTATAAAATGTGCCATCTTAGAGAATCTATCCACAACAACAAAAATAGAATCCCTCCCCTTCTTAGTCCTAGGCAACCCAAAATAAAGTCCATAGAAATGTCAATCCAAGTTCTTTTAAGAATAGCACGCTGAAGTGTTCCCAATGTTCTATTGACAACTTCAGTTTGTCCATCCATTTGGGGATGACAAGTAGTAAGAAAACAACAATTTTGTGCCAGGTTTAGCCCATAAAGTCTTCCAAAAGTAACTCAAGAATTTAACATCGTGACCAGAAACAATAGTCGTAGGCATGCCATGCAATCTAACGATTTCTCTAAAGAACAAATCCGCAATGTTTGAAGCATCATCGGTGTTATGACAAGCTATAAAATGTGCCATCTTAGAGAATCTATCCACAACAACAAAAATAGAATCCCTCCCCTTCTTAGTCCTAGGCAACCCTAAAATAAAGTCTATAGAAATGTCAATCCAAGTTCTTTTTAATAATAGCACGCTGAAGTGTTCCCAAAGTTCTATTGACAACTTCAGTTTGTCCATCCATTTGGGGATGACAAGTAGTAGAAAACAACAATTTTGTGCCAGGTTTAGCCCATAAAGTCTTCCAAAAGTAACTCAAGAATTTAACATCGCGACCAGAAACAATAGTCCTAGGCATGCCATGCAACCTAACGACTTCTCTAAAGAACAAATCCGCAATGTTTGATGCATCATCGGTTTTATGACAAGCTATAAAATGTGCCGTCTTAGAGAATCTATCCACAACAACAAAAATAGAATCCCTACCCTTCTTAGTCCTAGGCAACCCCAAAATAAAGTCCATAGAAATGTCAATCCAAGTTCTTTTTAAGAATAGCACGCAAAAGTGTTCCCAAAGTTCTATTGACAAATTCAGTTTGTCTATCCGTTTGAGGATGACAAGTAGTAGAAAACAACAATTTTGTGCCAAGTTTAGCCCATAAAGTATTCCAAAAGTAGCTCAAGAATTTAACATCGTGACCAGAAACCATAGTCGTAGGCATGCCATGCAATCTAACGATTTCTCTAAAGAATAAATCCGCAATGTTTGAAGCATCATCGGTGTTATGACAAGCTATAAAATGTGACATCATAGAGAATCTATCCACAACAACAAAAATAGAATCGCTCCCCTTCTTAGTCCTAGGCAACCCAAAAATAAAGTCCATAGAAATGTCATTCCAAGTTCTTTTAAGAATAGCACGCTGAAGTGTTCCCAATGTTCTATTGACAACTTCAGTTTGTCCATCCATTTGGGGATGACAAGTAGAAGAAAACAACAATTTTGTGCCAGGTTTAGCCCATAAAGTCTTCCAAAAGTAACTCAAGAATTTAACATCGTGACCAGAAACAATAGTCGTAGGCATGCCATGCAATCTAACGATTTCTCTAAAGAACAAATCCGCAATGTTTGAAGCATCATCGGTGTTATGACAAGCTATAAAATGTGCCATCTTAGAGAATCTATCCACAACAACAAAAATAGAATCCCTCCCCTTCTTAGTCCTAGGCAACCCTAAAATAAAGTCCATAGAAATGTCAATCCAAGTTCTTTTTAATAATAGCACGCTGAAGGGTTCCCAAAGTTCTATTGACAACTTCAGTTTGTCCATCCATTTGGGGATGACAAGTAGTAGAAAACAACAATTTTGTGCCAGGTTTAGCCCATAAAGTCTTCCAAAAGTAACTCAAGAATTTAACATCGCGACCAGAAACAATAGTCCTAGGCATGCCATGCAACCTAACGACTTCTCTAAAGAACAAATCCGCAATGTTTGATGCATCATCGGTTTTATGACAAGCTATAAAATGTGCCGTCTTAGAGAATCTATCCACAACAACAAAAATAGAATCCCTACCCTTCTTAGTCCTAGGCAACCCCAAAATAAAGTCCATAGAAATGTCAATCCAAGTTCTTTTTAAGAATAGCACGCAAAAGTGTTCCCAAAGTTCTATTGACAACTTCAGTTTGTCTATCCATTTGAGGATGACAAGTAGTAGAAAACAACAATTTTGTGCCAAGTTTAGCCCATAAAGTATTCCAAAAGTAAGCTCAAGAATTTAACATCGTGACCAGAAACAATAGTCGTAGGCATGCCATGCAATCTAACGATTTCTCTAAAGAACAAATCCGCAATGTTTGAAGCATCATCGGTGTTATGACAAGCTATAAAATGTGCCATCATAGAGAATCTGTCCACAACAACAAAAATAGAATCCCTCCCCTTCTTAGTCCTAGGCAACCCTAAAATAAAGTCCATAGAAATGTCAATCCAAGTTCTTTTTAAGAATAGCACGCTGAAGTTTTCCCAAAGTTCTATTGACAACTTCAGTTTGTCCATCCATTTGGGGATGACAAGTAGTAGAAAACAACAATTTTGTGCCAGGTTTAGCCCATAAAGTCTTCCAAAAGTAACTCAAGAATTTAACATCGTGACCAGAAACAATAGTCGTAGGCATGCCATGCAATCTAACGATTTCCCTAAAGAACAAATCCGCAATGTTTGAAGCATCATCGGTGTTATGACAAGCTATAAAATGTGCCATCTTAGAGAATCTATCCACAACAACAAAAATAGAATCCCTCCCCTTCTTAGTCCTAAGCAACCCTAAAATAAAGTCAATAGAAATGTCAATCCAAGTTCTTTTTAATAATATCACGCTGAAGTGTTCCCAAAGTTCTATTGACAACTTCAGTTTGTCCATCCATTTGGGGATGACAAGTAGTAGAAAACAACAATTTTGAGCCAGGTTTAGCCCATAAAGTCTTCCAAAAGTAACTCAAGAATTTAACATCGTGACCAGAAACAATAGTCGTAGGCATGCCATGCAATCTAACGATTTCTCTAAAGAACAAATCCGCAATGTTTGAAGCATCATCGGTGTTATGACAAGCTATAAAATGTGCCATCATAGAGAATCTATCCACAACAACAAAAATAGAATCCCTCCCCTTCTTAGTCCTAGGCAACCCTAAAATAAAGTCCATAGAAATGTCAATCCAAGTTCTTTTAAGAATAGCACGCTGAAGTGTTCCCAATGTTCTATTGACAACTTCAGTTTGTCCATCCATTTGGGGATGACAAGTAGAAGAAAACAACAATTTTTTGCCAGGTTTAGCCCATAAAGTCTTCCAAAAGTAACTCAAGAATTTAACATCGTAACCAGAAACAATAGTCGTAGGCATGCCATGCAATCTAACGATTTCTCTAAAGAACAAATCCGCAATGTTTGAAGCATCATCGGTGTTATGACAAGCTATAAAATGTGCCATCTTAGAGAATCTATCCACAACAACAAAAATAGAATCCCTCCACTTCTTAGTCCTAGGCAACCCCAAAATAAAGTCCATATAAATGTCAATCCAAGTTCTTTTTAAGAATAACACGCAAAAGTGTTCCCAAAGTTCTATTGACAACTTCAGTTTGTCCATCCGTTTGAGGATGACAAGTAGTAGAAAACAACAATTTTGTGCCAAGTTTAGCCCATAAAGTCTTCTAAAAGTAACTCGAGAATTTAACATCGCGACCAAAAACAATAGTCCTAGGCATGCCATGCAATCTAACGATTTCTCTAAAGAACAAATTCGCAATGTTTGAAGCATCATCGGTTTTATGTCAAGCTATAAAATGTGCCATCTTAGAGAATCTATCCACAACAACAAAAATAGAATCCCTCCCCTTCTTCGTCCTAGGCAACCCGAAAATAAAGTCCATAGAAATGTCAATCCAAGTTCTTTTTAAGAATAGCACGCAAAAGTGTTCCCAAAGTTCTATTGACAACTTCAGTTTGTCCATCCGTTTGAGGATGACAAGTAGTAGAAAACAACAATTTTGTGCAAGGTTTAGCCCATAAATCCTTCCAAAAGTAACTCAAGAATTTAACATCGCGACCAGAAACAATAGTCCTAGACATGCCATGCAACCGTTGACTTCTCTAATGAACAAATCCGCCATGTTTGAAGCATCATCGGTTTTATGACAAGCTAGAAAATGTGCTGTAAGGCTCGAGAATTATCGGTTGGCATTAATATGAGATACACAGATATGAGAATGCATGTTAGAAAATGAGAATTTTGAGAGGGTAGGTCGAAACTATACCGCACCCGTGGTAACAACATCACCGCACCCGCGGTGTAATGCCAGAAAAATGAGATTCGGGCGAGGCCACACCGCACCCGCGGTGTTAACATGACCGCACCCGCGGTCATGGCTCTTGAAAAATTAATGGTGCTGCCGAGAGCACAGCGCACCCGCGCTCCTGATGTACCGCACCCGCGTTGTTGCGTGGTGTGCAAAGGATGAGCCATGTGTTACATTACATGCAAGATATATATGTGTTGCTCGATTCTTTCTTCATTCCAACAAAGAGAGAGGTATGTGCTCTTTCCTTGTCAAATGCAGCGGCAGACGCCTTGAGTCGAAAGGTATGTGCTCTTTCCTTGTCGACTATAGGTGTATCGAGTTTAGTAGAAGATTGTTGCTTGTCTGGATTGACATTTGATACAGAGAGTAGACCGTTGCGACTTGATGCGATTCAGATTGAGCCAGATCTGATTTTGAGGATCAAAGAAGCGCAGAGAACTGATCCGAGTGTTCAGAGGTCGATTGATATGGTCAGCGCTGGACATATCTCAGAATATCAGGTCAGAGATTCTGTTCTGTATGTGAATAACCGTCTAGTAGTGCCAGATGTTTCAGACTTGAGACGACAGATCATGTCAGAGGCACACTGTAGTCGGTTTAGTATTCATCCTGGTGGCAGGAAGATGTATAACAACTTGAAGACACAATTCTGGTGGAAGCAGATGAAGACAGATATTGCAGAATTTGTGTCTAGATGTCTGAATTGCCAACAGGAGAAGGCCGAGAGGAAGAAGCCCGGAGGTTTACTTCAGAGTTTGTCTGTTCCTGAATGGAAATGGGACCACATTTCCATGGACTTCGTGACGAAGTTACCTCGATCTTCGCGGGGCTGTGATTCGATTTGGGTCATCATTGATAGACTGACCAAATCAGCTTGCTTTATTCCGTAAAGAATGACCTATCGACACGATCAGATGGCAGAGTTGTATGTCAGAGAGGTCGTCAGATTGCACGGTGTGCCGAAGTCGATCGTATCAGATCGGGATCCACGATTCACTTCTCACTTTTGGCACAGCCTGCAGCAGGCTTTGGTTACGACTTTACACCTGAGCACTGCTTATCATCCTCAGACGGACGGACAGTCAGAGCGGACTATCCAGACTTTAGAGGACATGCTGAGAGCTGTAGTACTAGACTTTGGTACTAGTTGGCAAGATTCATTGCCGTTGTGTGAGTTTTCAAACAACAACAGCTATCAGACGAACATAGAGATGGCACCGTTCGAAGCTTTATACGGAAAGAAGTGCAGATCTCCGTTGTACTGGGATGATATTTCTGAGGTACCCGAGTTAGGGCCTGATATGATTCGTGAGATGACCGAGAAAGTGAAGATCATTCAGAAGCGGATGAAGACGGCACAGGATAGGCAAGCGAAATACGCCAATATCAGACGCAGACCGTTAGTATTTGAGCAGGGAGACAGAGTATTTTTGAAGATTTCACCTTTCAGAGGCATTGTCAGATTTGGCAAGCGAGGAAAGTTGTCTCCTAGATACGTCGGTCCATACGAGATCCTTGAGAAGATTGGCGATCGAGCTTACAGACTTGCTCTTCCTCCTTCATTATCTGGTATACATGACGTGTTTCATGTATCGATGTTGCGCAGATATATGCCGGATGATTCTCATGTCATTCAGCCTGACGAAGCCGAGTTAGATCATAATCTGAGCTATGTGGAAAGACCGATACAGATTCTTGATCGGAAGGAAAAACGGCTCAGAACCAAGACCATTCCGCTTGTGAAGGTTCAATGGAGTCGTCATGGCATCGAGGAAGCAACTTGGGAGACGGAGTCTGAGATGAGACGAAGGCATCCCGAGCTATTCATATGATGTGAGTCTTCCTTTCAATTTTGACTATATTGTTTTGTATACAACTGCATGAGTAATTGCTTGCGAGTTCGAGGACGAACTCCTGTCTAAGAGGGGGAGAAATGTAAGGCTCGAGAATTATCGGTTGGCATTAATATGAGATACACAGATATGAGAATTCATGTTAGAAAATGAGAATTTTGAGAGGGCAGGTCGAAACTATACCGCACCCGCGGTAACAACATCACCGCACCCGCGGTGTAATGCCAGAAAAATGAGATTTGGGCGAGGCCACACCGCACCCGCGGTGTTAACATGACCGCACCCGCGGTCATGGTTCTTGAAAAATTAATGGTGCTGCCGAGAGCACAGCGCACCCGCGTTCCTGATGTACCGCACCCGCGGTGTTGCGTGGTGTGCAAAGGATGAGCCATGTGTTACATTACATGCAAGATATTTATGTGTTGCTCGATTCTTTCTTCATTCCAACGGAGAGAGAGCACCGAGAACTCACCTTAATTCCTTCAAGCTTCTTCATAGTAGAATTACGATTGTGCATGATTTAGCCATTTGATTTTAATTCCGAGTCCGGATTATTGATCCTTGCAGCATTGGCAACGAAAGGACGTAAGTTTTTTACATTTCCAGCATGTTTCGAAATTCATATGTTGGAGAAGTTATGATTTGTTTGAATATATGTGTTCTTGATATCTTGAGCTTGATATAGTTGCTATCGAATCGATTTTCGGACATCGTATGCCATTATTTCGAATTCCAGCCTATATGTGTATGATGGGTACCGATTTTGAAGGGATAATGAGATTATTGTGATGTTAATGAGATTATGATATTGTTATATGTTGAGATTGAGTTACCGGTATCAAAGAAATACGCCGTTATGCCGTCGATTGTTACCGAGATGGAGTATTGACTTGTACAAGATTTTGATATGAGTTATATCTTGATAGAATGCATTGTTATATTGTCATTTCAGATTAGTTTTGACAGAGTGACATTCCGACTTCGAGACTTCGACCGACGATTCGACAAGAAAGGTATAATTCATGTGGTCTCGGGATTGCACAACTCGATTCAGATTTGATACGAGTTTCCCTAAATCACATACTAGATTGTTATTACACTGATGATGTAATGTCTTGTTATTGATTTATATTCGAGTCCTGAGATAGGAGATATTGGCAGACTTGCCAAAACTAGACGTTTCGGTGTATCGACGCATAGGAGCAGATTTGCTATATGTGTAGACCCTCGATACAGAGTTGACCGAAGTCTAGGAATAAGACGTACCGTTGCCCCGAGTGGTTGGGTAGGTAACAGACCGTCTTATTCACACCGGGATCCCTAGATTAGAAATGAGTCGAGTCAAGATTTAAATGTTGAATACAGATTTGTATTCTTTTACATGTTTTAGATTACAATTCATGTTATATGCTATGCTTGTGTACATGATTTATGACATTGCATGCATTCATGTTTTATACTTGGATATGTTCTCACCGGAGTTATCCGGCTGTTGTCGTGTCTGTATGTGTGCATGGCAACAGGTGGGGCAGGATCAGGGTCACGACGAGGAAGAGAGAGTTGATAGCGTGGTGATGCCGGGTGTAGCAGCAGATTACTAGTAGTTTCTGTTTAGATCTGAACTACTTGTATTTGAGATTCGAACCTTAGTTGTATGATTGTACTAGACAGATTTGTATGTATATGATGTTGTTTAATTATTATATCAAGACATGTTATGCTTTAGTTATACATTTAAATTAATGTTAAAAGCAAATTTTTGACCCACATTTTCGAACAAAGATCCAATTAAATCCCAAAGAATTGAGTTAGAACCCGGGTCCCCACAACAGGTGGTATCAGAGCAGTAGGTTCTGTAGACTGAGATAGAATAGAATGAGCGGGGTAGATCGAGTCATCTTCCTTGCTTTTGAGATGCTAGCATGATTTATTGCTTTCCCTATTGTATGTTGTTGTATTATCTGAATTGATTTACAGCATTTCAAGTCTGAATCAGAACCGATTCTCGATCAGAGTATATGATCAGAGGAGGGCTGAAACAGATGATATTGATTGTATACTAATCAGTTTGATAATCAGATTTATGCCGCCTAGACGTATACCACAGCCAGAGCAGGGTAGCACATCCGGTGCACAGATGGATGTTACCGTTACGCCGATGGAGACCTTATTAAAGAGATTTCAGTCTTTCCATCCGCCTACCCTGAAGGGCACAGAGAGTGCAGTAGAGTGCGAGAGCTGGCTTGATGATATCGAGATGTTGTTTGAGTCTTTGGCATATACTGATGAGCGATGTGTGAAACTGATAGGGCATCAGATGCAAGAGGTTGCAAAGAGCTGGTGGTTGACTACGAAGAGAGCCTTGGAGCACCGAGGCATTGACATCACGTGGAAAGTCTTCAAAGATGAGTTCTATCAGCGCTTCTTCCCCGTTTCCTACCGAAAAGATAAAGGAGCTGAATTTGCGAATCTGAGGCAGGGACAGTGGAACATCGAGGAGTATGTTGCTAAATTCTCTGCACTGCTACGATTTGCACCGCATGTGGCCGGAAATGACGAGGCAGTGGCCGATCAGTTCATCAATGGGCTGAACCCCGATGTCTTTACTTTGGTGAACACGGGCCGGCCTAGTACTTTTTCAGAGGCACTGAACCGAGCTAAGGGAGCAGAGGCTGGCTTGATCAGGCAGCGAGGGGCTTCCTACGGTGTTCAGGGGCAGAGACCGCCACAGTCCACGACCGTATAGTTTCCACCACCTCCTCCTCGTTTTGACAGTGGAGCTAGTGGTAGTGGCAAGAAGGAATTTCTGAAGGCTAAGGGCAGACAGTTTAAGAAATCCGGAAGTAGTTCATCAAGTTCGAGTGGAGCTCGACAGAGAGGTCAGGGGTCAGATTATAGTGGCGCATACTGTGGTTCGTGCGGAGGGCGACATGCCACAGAGCAGTGTCAAGGAGTTCTGGGACGTTGCAACATCTGTAGGCAACAGGGACACTTCGCCAGAGTTTGTCCCCAGAGAGGTGCACCACGATTCCAGAGTGCAGGGTCATCAGCACCAGCGCCACAGATGGAGAGACAGGCATCCTCTGTACACTCCTTCCAGCCACCCTCCACACAGACCCAGCAGAGACCAGGAGGTAGTCAGACAGTGAGTCAGCCTCCCCGACAGCAGGCTAGGGTGTTTGCCCTGACAGAGGAGCAGGCGCAGGAGGCGCCAGATGACGTTATTGCAGGTAACTGTTTTCTTTGTGGTTATCCTGCATATGTGTTGATAGACACAGGGGCATCTCATACATTCATATCTGAACATTTTGCATTGAGACATTCATTGCCTGTTGAGTCGATGTCTACGGTAGTGTCTATAGCTTCTCCGTTGGGAAGTGGTTTGATATCTGTGACTACTGTTAGACACTGTATGCTTCAGTTTGAGGGGCATGAGATTGATCTTGATTGTATAGTACTTGGTCTAGCTGATTTTGATTGTATAGTTGGTATAGATATGTTAACCAAGTACAGGGCCACTGTAGATTGTTTCCACAAGATTGTCAGATTCAGACCCGATATGACAGATGAGTGGAAATTCTACGGCAAGGGTTCCAGATCTCGGATTCCCTTAGTATCTGCTCTGACTATGAGTAGATTGCTTCAGAGAGGAGCAGAGGGCTTTCTCGTATATTCAGTAGATTTACTGAAGTCGAGCCCAGCATTGGCAGATCTGCCAGTGGTTTGCGAGTTTGCAGATGTATTCCCAGACGAGATTCCAGGGTTGCCTCCAGTTCGAGAGGTTGATTTCAGCATCGATCTTGTGCCAGGCAGTGTTCCTATCTCGAGAGCTCCGTATAGGATGGCACCGATAGAGCTGAAAGAGTTGAAAGCACAGCTGGAAGATCTTCTGTCCAAGGGATATATCAGACCCAGTGTATCTCCTTGGGGTGCTCCGGTGCTTTTCATTCGAAAGAAAGATGGTTCGATGCGACTGTGCATTGATTATAGGCAGTTGAACAAGGCAACAGTGAAAAATAAGTATCCTTTGCCTCGCATCGACGATTTGTTTGATCAGTTACAGGGATCTTCTGTATACTCGAAGATTGATTTGAGGTCAGGGTATCATCAGCTCCGAGTTAGAGACGTTGATATTCCAAAGACTGCATTCCGAACCAGGTATGGACACTACGAGTTTGTTGTTATGCCTTTTGGTTAGACGAATGCACCTGCGGTGTTTATGAGTTTGATGAACCGCATTTTTCAGAGATATTTAGATGATTTTGTGATTGTGTTTGTAAGGCTCGAAGATTTAGTTATCATAATCAGATGGATTTGTTGATAATTAAGATGATTGTAGATGTATTTCATTGGACTAGAAAAGAAAGGGAAATGTATAATAAAGATGTGAAAGATAGTCAAAAGAATAAGTAAGGCCGAAGCTATGGCGCATATGCGCGAAGGAATGCGTGCATATGCATGAGAATTCCAGTAGCATTGGCGCATATGCACGGAAAGAGTGGCGCATATGCGCGACATGTACAGTAGCCTTGGCGCATATGCGCGAGAGTAGTAGTGCATATGCGCGGAGCGTCCAGAACCATTGGCGCATATGCGCGAGTTTAGTGGCGCATATGCGCGAGTGCTAAATCTGTCGAGACAGTAGGTTCGGCGCATATGCGCGAGTAATGCCGCGCATATGCGCGAGACGTGTAATACAAAGGATTTGCCATGTGTATTGAGGCATGCAATATATATAACATGGCACAATTCTCTCCTCATTCCAGCAGTAGACTCGACAGAATTCAGAGGAAAAGCTCCAAACTTCCTTCCACTTTTAAATTGTGATTTCATAAGATTTAATCATCCAAATTCAAATCCGACTTCGGTGTTGAGCTTCTCTCTTTATTAGCTACAAGGTGATGTAAGTTTTCTTCGATTCCAGCATGTTTTGAAATATATGTGTTGGGAGAATTATGATTTAAGCTTTAAGATGTGTTCTTGAAGTGATGGTTACCATAGTAACGTAAACGGATCATAAAACAGATATCGTATGTGATGGTTTCGAATTCTAGCATATATTGAATATAGATTGTGCAGATTTTTGAGGATATGATGTACTCATGAGATCGATTATTGATTGTGGAGATTGGATATTAATCTATATTGATATCTGTTGAGAATTTGATTGACCGGTGTCGAGAATTACGTCATTATGCCGTCAGATTGTATTGAGATCACGTAGTGATTTGAATATGTGTTGATTTAGATTAGAAATTGATAGAGTGCGTATCCACATTTCCATTTCAGATTCGTATTGACGACCGTGACAGCGATTCTACGACGAAAGGTATAGTACATGTTTTGTTTGGGGAATCACGACTCAAATAAGATCACATTTGAGTTTCCCAACCAAAATCACATACTTGTTTTATTGTTCATACCTTGATATGATTATAATTGTTATAGATTTGTTTATAGAATTTGTATGCAGATCTTGCTATGCTTTGTTTACAGATCGTGTAGCATTGCATTATGCTTGTTTACAGATTTTGTATTCATGCATTAAGATAGGGCAGTCTGGAGATCAGGCAGACTACTAGATGTTCGGCGATATCTCAGCTTAGGGGAAGATCACCGCCCCTATTGTAGACGCGGATACAGATCAGGCCGAAGTCTAGGAATAAGACGTACAGCACCTCGATTGGTAGGGTAGGTGACAGCCGGTGACGTCTTATTCACCACGGGATCCCTAGAGTTCTAGTCGAGTCGAGTCTAGACATGATTAGATTCACATTGTATGATTTTATATGAATGACATTCATATCAGCATGTTTCATGTTTGATTGTTTATATGCATGTTACATGTTTATACTGGGATTTGGTCTCACCGGTTTTCCGGCTGTTGTTATGTCTGTATGTGTGCATAACAACAGGTGGGGCAGGATCTGGGTCGAGACAGAGATGATCGTGATAGCGTGGTGATCTCGGGCGCAGCAGAGGACTAGTGGTTCTTTTGTTAGACTTGTACTACCGTTTGTTTATAGATGGTATTGAACACTAGTTGTAAGAACAAGACTTGTACTTCATGTTTATATTGTAAGTTAAACTAAGAATTATGTTTGTTTAGTTACATTTGATTTATTGTAAAAAGCAAAAATTTGACCCACGTTTTTAATAACAATCCATTTAATCCCAAGAAAAAGAATTAGAGCCCGGGTCCCCACAACAGGTGGTATCAGAGCAGAGATTTCCTTTAGACTGAGATAGGATAGAATGAGCGGGGTAGATCGAGTCTTTTTCCTTGCTTGATGACGTGCTAGCATGATTATTGCTTTCCTATTACATGTTGTTGTTATTTGATTTCTTTCAGCATGTGATTGACTGAATCAGAACTGATTCTAGATCAGAGGTAACTGACTAGATGATGGCTGAGACAGTTGTATATCTTGTATACTAATCAGTTGGGTTATTAGATATGCCTCCTAGAAGAGCAGCCGTACCTCTGCGACCAGCAGCGCCAGAACAGGGGAGCACATCCGGAGATCCTATGGATGTTACAGCGACCCCTATGGAGACGTTGCTGAAACGATTCCAATCCTTTCGACCTCCCACATTAAAAGGTACCGAGAATGCCATCGAGTGCGAAAGTTGGCTTGAGGACATTGAAATGTTATTCGACTCTTTGGAATACAGTGACGAGAAGAGAATAAAGCTAATTGGCCATCAATTGCAAGATATAGCCAAGAATTGGTGGTTGAACATTAGGAGAGCTTTAGAGCAGCGGGGTACCGAGATTACTTGGAAGGGATTCAAGACGGAGTTCTATTTAAGGTTCTTTCCCATCTCCTACCGTAAAGACAAAGGTGCTGAATTTGCCAATCTGAGGCAAGGGCAATTAAACATTGAGGAGTACGTTGCCAAATTTTCCTCTCTGCTTCGTTTTGCACCCCATGTTTCAGGAAATGATGAGGCCATGGCAGATCAGTTTATAAATGGCCTGAATCCAGATATCTTTACGTTGGTCAATACTGGGAGACCCGATAATTTCTCGGATGCATTGAATCGTGCCAAAGGAGCTGAAGCAGGATTGCTTAGGCAACGGAGTGCTCCGTATGTTGCACCGAGTCCGAGACCGCCACCACCTCCATCCCAAGTTCCTCTCCTCGATTCGAAAGCGGTGGTAGTAGTAGTGGACGCAAAGAACAGCTGAAGGCGAAGGGGAAACAGTTTAAGCGACCTGGGAGCAGTTCGTCCAGCTCCAGCGGATCAAGACAGACTGGGTTTGATCAAAGTTCAAGGACTTCAGGTGTCTACTGTAATTCTTGTGGAGGTAGGCATGCGACTGAACAGTGCCAGGGAGTTACAGGCCGATGCAACATTTGTAGGCAACCGGGGCATTTTGCCAAAGTCTGTCCCCAGAGGAGTGTACAGCAAGGCCAGAGTGGAAGAGCATCCGGTTCCGTACCTCAGTTTGAGCGGCAGGCATCATCAGTTCACTCTTTTCAGCCTCCACCGGTACAGACTCCACCCAGAGGCCGAGGTAGTCAGACGGTGAGTCAACCTCCGAGGCAACAGGCTCAAGTGTTTGCATTGACCGAAGAGCAAGCACAAGATGCACCAGATGATGTGATAGCAGGTAACTGCTCTCTTTATGGTTATCCTGCTTATATCTTGATAGATACAGGTGCATCGCATACATTCATTTCAGAGCGATTTGCATTGTTGCATTCTTTGCCTGTTGAGTCTTTGCTAGATGTTGTGTCTATTAATTCTCCGTTGGGGAGTGGATTGATATCTGTAACTACGGTTAGACATTGCATTCTACAGTTTGAGGGGCATGAAATTGACCTAGAGTGTATAGTGTTGGGTCTGGCTGATTTTGATTGTATAGTCAGGATTGACATGCTAACAAAGTACAGAGCTACCGTGGATTGTTTCCACAAGATTGTCAGATTCAGACCCGAGATGATAGACGAGTGAAAATTCTACGGGAAGGGTTCCAGATCTCGGATTCCCTTGATTTCGGCTCTTACTATGAACAGATTGTTGCAAAAAGGAGCAGATGGTTTCTTTATTTATGCTGTAGACATGCAGAAGACGAGCCCGACATTGGCAGATATACCAGTGGTGCGGGAATTTCCAGATATTTTTCCAGATGAGATCCCAGGATTACCTCCGGTTCGTGAGGTAGACTTCAGTATTGATCTTACACCAGGTACCGTCCCTATTTCGAGAGCTCCGTATAGGATGGCACCCATTGAACTAAAAGAATTGAAAGCACAGTTAGAAGATCTTCTGGCCAAGGGATATATCAGACCTAGTGTATCTCCTTGGGGCGCTCCGGTGCTGTTTGTGTGAAAGAAAGATGGTTCGATGCGATTGTGTATAGACTACCGGCAACTGAACAAGGCAACGATCAAGAATAAATATTCTTTGCCTAGGATTGATGATTTATTTGATCAGTTGCAGGGATCCTCCGTGTATTCGAAGATTGATTTGCGTTCTGGGTATCATCAGCTCAGAGTTCGAGATATAGACATACCGAGGACAGCATTTCGAACCAGGTATGGACATTACGAATTTATTGTCATGCCTTTTGGGTTAACAAATGCTCCTGCGGTATTTATGGGCTTGATGAACCAAGTGTTTCAGAGGTATTTAGATGAATTTGTCATTGTTTTCATCGATGATATTTTGGTGTATTCGAAAAATAGAAATGAGCATGCAGAGCATCTCAGAATTGTTTTGCAGACGTTGAGAAACGAGCGACTGTATGCTAAATTGTCAAAGTGTGAGTTTTGGTTGAACCGAGTTGTATTCTTGGGGCATATCATTTCTGGAGATGGTATTTCTGTAGATCCGAGTAAAGTGGAAGCTGTGATCAGTTGGCCGAGACCGACTTCTGTACCAGAAATACGCAGTTTCATGGGCTTAGCCGGATACTATAGAAGATTTATCAAGGATTTCTCCAGCATTGCAAAGCCAATAACTCAATTGACGCAAAAGAATGCACAATTTGTTTGGTCAGAGGAGTGCGAGTCTAGCTTTATAGAGTTGAAGAAAAGGCTGACTAGTGCTCCAATGTTGACGATACCTTCAGGTACGGGTGATTTCATTGTCTATTGTGATGCCTCTCACAGAGGGTTGGGATGTGTTCTTATGCAGCGAGGTCATGTGGTCGCATACGCCTCGAGACAATTGAAGCCACATGAAGTTCGATACCCCATTCACGATCTTGAATTGGCGGCTATCGTATTTGCATTAAAGATTTGGCGTCATTATCTCTACGGCGAGAAATTTGAGATCTTCTCCGATCACAAGAGCCTAAAGTACCTATTCTCTCAATCAGAACTGAACATGAGGCGGCGTAGATGGCTAGATCTTCTGAAAGATTTTGACTGTGAAATCAAATATTATCCAGGGAAGTCAAATGCAGCAGCAGATGCCTTGAGTCGTAAGGTATGTTCTTTGTCCTTATCGACGATAGGTATTAATAAGTTAGTTGAAAATTGCTGTACAACTGGATTAGAATTTGATACAGATAGTAAGCCACTACGACTTTTTACGATCCAAGTTGATCCCAATTTGATTATGAGGATCAAGGAAGCACAAAGAACCGATCAGAATGTGCAGAAATCAATCCAAATGGTCAGATCAGTGCATGTATCAGAATATCAGGTACGAGATCATGTGTTGTACGTGAATAACCGTCTAGTTGTGCCAGATGTTGCAGATTTGAGACAGCAGATTCTGACAGAGGCACATTGTAGTCGGTTCAGCATTCATCCGGGTGGCAGGAAGATGTACAACGACTTGAAGACACAGTTCTGGTGGAAGCAAATGAAGTCGGATATTGCCGAATTTGTGTCTAAGTGTTTGAACTGCCAACAGGTGAAAGCTGAGAGGAAGAAGCCTGGTGGATTACTTCAAAGTTTAGCCATTCCAGAATGGAAATGGGATCACATTTCCATGGATTTCGTGACGAAGTTACCTCGATCATCCAGAGGCTGTGATGCGATTTGGGTCATTATTGACAGACTGACCAAATCTGCTTGTTTCATTCCGTACAGAATGACGTATAGACAAGATCAGATGGCGGAGATATATATTCGAGAGGTAGTCAGATTACATGGTGTGCCGAAGTCTATCGTATCAGATCGTGATCCACGATTCACTTCTCACTTTTGGCACAGTTTACAGCAGGCCTTAGGTACGACATTACACCTGAGTACTGCTTATCATCCTCAGACAGACGGACAGTCAGAACGGACTATCCAGACATTAGAGGATATGTTGAGAGCCGTCGTGCTAGATTTTGGCATTGGTTGGCAAGATTCTCTACCTCTTTGCGAAATCTCTTACAATAATAGCTATCAGATGAGTATCGAGATGGCACCGTTTGAAGCTTTGTATGGCAAGAAGTGCAGATCTCCGCTATACTGGGATGACGTTTCAGAAGTACCAGAACTTGGGCCAGATATGATTCGTGACATGACAGAGAACGTGAAACTCATTCAGAAGAGGATGAAGACAGCACAAGATCGACAAGCAAAGTATGCCAATATCAGACGTAGACCGTTAGTATTCGAGGCGGGAGATAGAGTATTCTTAAATATTTCTCCATTCAGAGGCGTTGTTCGATTTGGCAAACGCGGGAAACTATCTCCTCGATACATTGGTCCTTACGAGATTCTTGAGAAGATTGGCGATCGAGCTTATCGACTTGCACTTCCTCCTTCTCTATCTGGGATACATGATGTCTTTCATGTATCGATGTTGCGTAAGTATATGCCAGATGTTTCTCATGTCATTCAACCTGACGAAGCTGAACTTGATCAGACATTGAGCTATGTGGAACAACCGATACAGATCCTTGATCGGAAAGAAAAGAAGCTCAGAACAAAGATTATTCCACTTGTGAAAGTTCAGTGGAGTTGTCATGGCATTGAGGAAGCGACTTGGGAAACTGAAGCAAGTATGAGACAGAAACATCCCGAGTTATTTACATGATGTATGTAATTGTTTACTTTTGATTGTATTGCATCTTGTTGTACTTTAAGTGATTATCTACAATTTCGAGGACGAAATCATTTCTTAGAGGGGGAGAAATGTAAGGCTCGAAGATTTAGTTATCATAATCAGATGGATTTGTTGATAATTAAGATGATTGTAGATGTATTTCATTGGACTAGAAAAGAAAGGGAAATGTATAATAAAGATGTGAAAGATAGTCAAAAGAATAAGTAAGGCCGAAGCTATGGCGCATATGCGCGAAGGAATGCGTGCATATGCATGAGAATTCCAGTAGCATTGGCGCATATGCGCGGAAAGAGAGGCGCATATGCGCGACATGTACAGCAGCCTTGGCGCATATGCGCGAGAGTAGTAGCGCATATGCGCGGAGCGTCCAGAACCATTGGCGCATATGCGCGAGTTTAGTGGCGCATATGCGCGAGTGCTAAATCTGCCGAGACAGTAGGTTCGGCGCATATGCGCGAGTAATGCCGCGCATATGCGCGAGACGTGTAATACAAAGGATTTGCCATGTGTATTGAGGCATGCAATATATATAACATGGCACAATTCTCTCCTCATTCCAGCAGTAGACTCGGCAGAATTCAGAGGAAAAGCTTCAAACTTCCTTCCACTTTTAAATTGTGATTTCATAAGATTTAATCATCCAAATTCAAATCCGACTTCGGTGTTGAGCTTCTCTCTTTATTAGCTACAAGGTGATGTAAGTTTTCTTCGATTCCAGCATGTTTTGAAATATATGTGTTGGGAGAATTATGATTTAAGCTTTAAGATGTGTTCTTGAAGTGATGGTTACCATAGTAACGTAAACGGATCGTAAAACAGATATCGTATGTGATGGTTTCGAATTCTAGCATATATTGAATATAGATTGTGCAGATTTTTGAGGATATGATGTACTCATGAGATCGATTATTGATTGTGGAGATTGGATATTAATCTATATTGATATCTGTTGAGAATTTGATTGACCGGTGTCGAGAATTACGTCATTATGCCGTCAGATTGTATTGAGATCACGTATTGATTTGAATATGTGTTGATTTAGATTAGAAATTGATAGAGTGCGTATCCACATTTCCATTTCAGATTCGTATTGACGACCGTGACAGCGATTCTACGACGAAAGGTATAGTACATGTTTTGTTTGGGGAATCACGACTCAAATAAGATCACATTTGAGTTTCCCAACCAAAATCACATACTTGTTTTATTGTTCATACCTTGATATGATTATAATTGTTATAGATTTGTTTATAGAATTTGTATGCAGATCTTGCTATGCTTTGTTTACAGATCGTGTAGCATTGCATTATGCTTGTTTACAGATTTTGTATTCATGCATTAAGATAGGGCAGTCTGGAGATCAGGCAGACTACTAGATGTTCGGCGATATCTCAGCTTAGGGGAAGATCACCGCCCCTATTGTAGACGCGGATACAGATCAGGCCGAAGTCTAGGAATAAGACGTACAGCACCTCGATTGGTAGGGTAGGTGACAGCCGGTGACGTCTTATTCACCACGGGATCCCTAGAGTTCTAGTCGAGTCGAGTCTAGACATGATTAGATTCACATTGTATGATTTTATATGAATGACATTCATATCAGCATGTTTCATGTTTGATTGTTTATATGCATGTTACATGTTTATACTGGGATTTGGTCTCACCGGTTTTCCGGCTGTTGTTATGTCTGTATGTGTGCATAACAACAGGTGGGGCAGGATCTGGGTCGAGACAGAGATGATCGTGATAGCGTGGTGATCTCGGGCGCAGCAGAGGACTAGTGGTTCTTTTGTTAGACTTGTACTACCGTTTGTTTATAGATGGTATTGAACACTAGTTGTAAGAACAAGACTTGTACTTCATGTTTATATTGTAAGTTAAACTAAGAATTATGTTTGTTTAGTTACATTTGATTTATTGTAAAAAGCAAAAATTTGACCCACGTTTTTAATAACAATCCATTTAATCCCAAGAAAAAGAATTAGAGCCCGGGTCCCCACAGTGTTCATTGATGATATTTTGGTATATTCGAAGAGTCTGACTGAGCATGCAGATCATCTGAGGATCGTATTGAAGACTTTAAGAAAAGAGCAGTTGTATGCCAAAATGTCCAAGTGTGAATTCTGGTTGCGACAGGTTGTCTTCTTGGGGCATATTATATCTGGAGATGGTATTGCTGTAGATCCGAGTAAAGTTGAGGCTGTGATCAGTTGGCCGAGACCGACTTCTGTGCCTGAGATACGCAGTTTCATGGGTCTAGCCGGGTATTATCGTCGTTTTATCCGAGATTTCTCCAGTATAGCGAAGCCGATTACCCAGTTGACACAGAAGAACATGCCATTCGTGTGGTCAGAAGAGTGTGAGAGCAGTTTTGTTGAGCTGAAGAAGAGACTGACTAGTGCACCTGTCTTGACGATTCCTTCAGGTACAGGTGAGTTCGTTGTATATTGTGACGCATCTCACAGAGGGCTAGGATGTGTTCTTATGCAGCGAGGGCACGTGATAGCGTACGCCTCTAGACAGTTGAAGCCACACGAGACTCGTTACCCGATTCATGATCTTGAATTGGCGGCAATTGTCTTTGCACTCAAGATCTGGCGTCATTATCTGTATGGCGAGAAATTTGAGATCTATTCCGATCATAAGAGTTTGAAGTATCTCTTTTCTCAGTCAGAGTTGAACATGAGGCAGCGACGATGGCTTGATCTGCTGAAAGATTTTGATTGCGAGATCAAATACCATCCAGGGAAGTCAAATGCAGCGGCAGACGCCTTGAGTCGAAAGGTATGTGCTCTTTCCTTGTCGACTATAGGTGTATCGAGTTTAGTAGAAGATTGTTGCTTGTCTGGATTGACATTTGATACAGAGAGTAGACCGTTGCGACTTGATGCGATTCAGATTGAGCCAGATCTGATTTTGAGGATCAAAGAAGCGCAGAGAACTGATCCGAGTGTTCAGAGGTCGATTGATATGGTCAGCGCTGGACATATCTCAGAATATCAGGTCAGAGATTCTGTTCTGTATGTGAATAACCGTCTAGTAGTGCCAGATGTTTCAGACTTGAGACGACAGATCATGTCAGAGGCACACTGTAGTCGGTTTAGTATTCATCCTGGTGGCAGGAAGATGTATAACGACTTGAAGACACAATTCTGGTGGAAGCAGATGAAGACAGATATTGCAGAATTTGTGTCTAGATGTCTGAATTGCCAACAGGAGAAGGCCGAGAGGAAGAAGCCCGGAGGTTTACTTCAGAGTTTGTCTGTTCCTGAATGGAAATGGGACCACATTTCCATGGACTTCGTGACGAAGTTACCTCGTTCTTCGCGGGGCTGTGATTCGATTTGGGTCATCATTGATAGACTGACCAAATCAGCTTGCTTTATTCCGTAAAGAATGACCTATCGACACGATCAGATGGCAGAGTTGTATGTCAGAGAGGTCGTCAGATTGCACGGTGTGCCGAAGTCGATCGTATCAGATCGGGATCCACGATTCACTTCTCACTTTTGGCACAGCCTGCAGCAGGCTTTGGTTACGACTTTACACCTGTGCACTGCTTATCATCCTCAGACGGACGGACAGTCAGAGCGGACTATCCAGACTTTAGAGGACATGCTGAGAGCTGTTGTACTAGACTTTGGTACTAGTTGGCAAGATTCATTGCCGTTGTGTGAGTTTTCATACAACAACAGCTATCAGACGAACATAGAGATGGCACCGTTCGAAGCTTTATACGGAAAGAAGTGCAGATCTCCGTTGTACTGGGATGATATTTCTGAGGTACCCGAGTTAGGGCCTGATATGATTCGTGAGATGACCGAGAAAGTGAAGATCATTCAGAAGCGGATGAAGACGGCACAGGATAGGCAAGCGAAATACGCAAATATCAGACGCAGACCGTTAGTATTTGAGCAGGGAGACAGAGTATTTTTGAAGATTTCACCTTTCAGAGGCATTGTCAGATTTGGCAAGCGAGGAAAGTTGTCTCCTAGATACGTCGGTCCATACGAGATCCTTGAGAAGATTGGCGATCGAGCTTACAGACTTGCTCTTCCTCCTTCATTATCTGGTATACATGACGTGTTTCATGTATCGATGTTGCGCAGATATATGCCGGATGATTCTCATGTCATTCAGCCTGACGAAGCCGAGTTAGATCATACTCTGAGCTATGTGGAAAGACCGATACAGATTCTTGATCGGAAGGAAAAACGGCTCAGAACCAAGACCATTCCGCTTGTGAAGGTTCAATGGAGTCGTCATGGCATCGAGGAAGCAACTTGGGAGACGGAGTCTGAGATGAGACGAAGGCATCCCGAGCTATTCATATGATGTGAGTCTTCCTTTCAATTTTGACTATATTGTTTTGTATACAACTGCATGAGTAATTGCTTGCGAGTTCGAGGACGAACTCCTGTCTAAGAGGGGGAGAAATGTAAGGCTCGAGAATTATCGGTTGGCATTAATATGAGATACACAGATATGAGAATTCATGTTAGAAAATGAGAATTTTGAGAGGGCAGGTCGAAACTATACCGCACCCGCGGTAACAACATCACCGCACCCGCGGTGTAATGCCAGAAAAATGAGATTTGGGCGAGGCCACACCACACCCGCGGTGTTAACATGACCGCACCCGCAGTCATGGCTCTTGAAAAATTAATGGTGCTGCCGAGAGCACAGCGCACCCGCGTTCCTGATGTACCGCACCCGCGGTGTTGCGTGGTGTGCAAAGGATGAGCCATGTGTTACATTACATGCAAGATATATATGTGTTGCTCGATTCTTTCTTCATTCCAACAGAGAGAGAGCACCGAGAACTCACCTTAATTCCTTCAAGCTTCTTCATAGTAGAATTACGATTGTGCATGATTTAGCCATTTGATTTTAATTCCGAGTCCGGATTATTGATCCTTGCAGCATTGGCAACGAAAGGACGTAAGTTTCTTACATTTCCAGCATGTTTCGAAATTCATATGTTGGAGAAGTTATGATTTGTTTGAAGATATGTGTTCTTGATATCTTGAGCTTGATATAGTTGCTATCGAATCGATTTTCAGACATCGTATGCCATTATTTCGAATTCCAGCCTATATGTGTATGATGGGTACCGATTTTGAAGGGATAATGAGATTATTGTGATGTTAATGAGATTATGATATTGTTATATGTTGAGATTGAGTTACCGGTATCAAAGAAATACGCCGTTATGCCGTCGATTGTTACCGAGATGGAGTATTGACTTGTACAAGATTTTGATATGAGTTATATCTTGATAGAATGCATTGTTATATTGTCATTTCTGATTAGTTTTGACAGAGTGACATTCCGACTTCGAGACTTCGACCGACGATTCGACAAGAAAGGTATAATTCATGTGGTCTCGGGATTGCACAACTCGATTCAGATTTGATACGAGTTTCCCTAAATCACATACTAGATTGTTATTACACTGATGATGTAATGTCTTGTTATTGATTTATATTCGAGTCCTGAGATAGGAGATAATGGCAGACTTGCCAAAACTAGACGTTTCGGTGTATCGACGCATAGGAGCAGATTTGCTATATGTGTAGACCCTCGATACAGAGTTGACCGAAGTCTAGGAATAAGACGTACCGTTGCCCCGAGTGGTTGGGTAGGTAACAGACCGTCTTATTCACATCGGGATCCCTAGATTAGAAATGAGTCGAGTCAAGATTTAAATGTTGAATACAGATTTGTATTCTTTTACATGTTTTAGATTACAATTCATGTTATATGCTATGCTTGTGTACATGATTTATGACATTACATGCATTCATGTTTTATACTGGGATATGTTCTCACCGGAGTTATCCGGCTGTTGTCGTGTCTGTATGTGTGCATGGCAACAGGTGGGGCAGGATCAGGGTCACGACGAGGAAGAGGGAGTTGATAGCGTGGTGATGCCGGTTGTAGCAGCAGATTACTAGTAGTTTCTGTTTAGATCTGAACTACTTGTATTTGAGATTCGAACCTTAGTTGTATGATTGTACTAGACAGATTTGTATGTATATGATGTTGTTTAATTATTATATCAAGACATGTTATGCTTTAGATATACATTTAAATTAATGTTAAAAGCAAATTTTTGACCCACATTTTCGAACAAAGATCCAATTAAATCCCAAAGAATTGAGTTAGAACCCGGGTCCCCACAACAGGTGGTATCAGAGCAGTAGGTTCTGTAGACTGAGATAGAATAGAATGAGCGGGGTAGATCGAGTCATCTTGTAGTGACCCGTTCCAGAATCATCTACTAATCAAGAACTAAGCATACAATTAACTTAATTAATAATAATCAGAGATAAAGGCGGAAAACTGTCACCAAAAGATAGTTAAACAACCCAATCGAAAATCCAGGACAACTAAAATATATTCGGTACAACCATATCGAATAGAATAGTACTGAAAACTAAACCAACCAGCACTCACTGTCCTCCTCCTGCTCTTCCTGAGCCATCCAACCTGAGGCCTGCCCCGTGGGAATGGGGTGTCCAAGATAAACAAAACCGAGGACGTGAGCGATAAGAACGCCCAGTACAAAATCATGAGTATACAAACCTATATGAAATGCACATGCTATGATATGATACCAGGGTAGGTCAAGAAACAGGAGTAACAAAGGATCTCAATATGCTCAGTCTAGAGGCGCCAAGTGGATAGTGCCGCGCGGTACTCCTCTGGGTCACTGCATCCACTACAAGAACAGACGTGGACCAAAAATGTCCCGGATCACCGAAGCCCTCCCGACCCGTCGGCCACTGTGTACTCTCGGTGTCCATGCGTCCACAAGACAAGACAGGGCTGAGCGGCCCCACAAGATATAGCTTATCTCGAAAGAGATACAGCTCAACAGTAAAGGCTATCTCGAAGGAGATACGGCTCAACATGAAATGCAGCATGCATCATAAAGCGTGACATAATAGCATGCATCATATGACATATATCAATGCACCACATAATCATGCAACACATATAAGAATGTATACTCGACCAGGATATCTCGGATAGTACTTTCGTACCTCTATCACAGCAAGCCTAGCCTTACGCAACACCGCTAATCAGGTCTAGAACAAGCCTACGCATCAAAAGCATACCCAATGAACAATACTACCATGCTCGACTAGCAAAACCAGTACTCTCCAGTACTACCAAAGGTTTAGAGTTTACCTTCGTCCGTCGACAGCCCTTTGATGTCGATTGCCTCGTAACTCAGGCGTCGCTACGCTACCAATCCTGGCAGCTCTTGGCTATCGCTCGACCGACAACTAACCCTAGAAACCTTCCAAACCTCTCAAATATGAGACATAACTCAAGAATTTGCAATGGAAAATGAGGAAATCCGAGCACTATTTATAGGCTATGTTCGGATCCACCAAACCCACTTCGGAACGTCCGAACTCCCACGTGTCCATCGGCTCTTGACACCTCATGATCGGATCCACCGAACTTACACTTCGGATCATCCGAACTTGCATGTAAACCGACGTGTCGATCGACTCTTGACACCTCATGATCGGATCCACCGAACTTACTTCGGATCGTCCGAACTCTTCGGTGCTACCGAACCATCTTCGGTCCGTCCGATCATGACCACGGTCAAAATTACACATTAAACCTTCTTAATCACCATTAATCCGTTAATTACCCAATTTGGAATTCGGGCTACTACACATCTTCCTTGCTTTTGAGATGCTAGCATGATTTATTGCTTTCCCTATTGTATGTTGTTGTATTATCTGAATTGATTTACAGCATTTCAAGTCTGAATCAGAACCGATTCTCGATCAGAGACTATGATCAGAGGAGGGCTGAAACAGATGATATTGATTGTATACTAATCAGTTTGATAATCAGATTTATGCCGCCTAGACGTATACCACAGCCAGAGCAGGGTAGCACATCCGGTGCACAGATGGATGTTACCGTTAAGCCGATGGAGACCTTATTAAAGAGATTTCAGTCTTTCCATCCGCCTACCCTGAAGGGCACAGAGAGTGCAGTAGAGTGCGAGAGCTGGCTTGATGATATCGAGATGTTGTTTGAGTCTTTGGCATATACTGATGAGCGACGTGTGAAACTGATAGGGCATCAGATGCAAGAGGTTGCAAAGAGCTGGTGGTTGACTTCGAAGAGAGCCTTGGAGCACCGAGGCATTGACATCACGTGGAAAGTCTTCAAAGATGAGTTCTATCAGCGCTTCTTCCCCGTTTCCTACCGAAAAGATAAAGGAGCTGAATTTGCGAATCTGAGGCAGGGACAGTGGAACATCGAGGAGTATGTTGCTAAATTCTCTGCACTGCTACGATTTGCACCGCATGTGGCCGGAAACGACGAGGCAGTGGCCGATCAGTTCATCAACGGGCTGAACCCCGATGTCTTTACTTTGGTGAACACGGGCCGGCCTAGTACTTTTTCAGAGGCACTGAACCGAGCTAAGGGAGCAGAGGCTGGCTTGATCAGGCAGCGAGGGGCTTCCTACGGTGTTCAGGGGCAGAGACCGCCACAGTCCACGACCGTATAGTTTCCACCACCTCCTCCTCGTTTTGACAGTGGAGCTAGTGGTAGTGGCAAGAAGGAATTTCTGAAGGCTAAGGGCAGACAGTTTAAGAAATCCGGAAGTAGTTCATCAAGTTCGAGTGGAGCTCGACAGAGAGGTCAGGGGTCAGATTATAGTGGCGCATACTGTGGTTCGTGCGGAGGGCGACATGCCACGGAGCAGTGTCAAGGAGTTCTGGGACGCTGCAACATCTGTAGGCAACAGGGACACTTCGCCAGAGTTTGTCCCCAGAGAGGTGCACCACGATTCCAGAGTGCAGGTTCATCAGCACCAGCGCCACAGATGGAGAGACAGGCATCCTCTGTACACTCCTTCCAGCCACCCTCCACACAGACCCAGCAGAGACCAGGAGGTAGTCAGACAGTGAGTCAGCCTCCCCGACAGCAGGCTAGGGTGTTTGCCCTGACAGAGGAGCAGGCGCAGGAGGCGCCAGATGACGTTATTGCAGGTAACTGTTTTCTTTGCGGTTATCCTGCATATGTGTTGATAGACACAGGGGCATCTCATACATTCATATCTGAACATTTTGCATTGAGACATTCATTGCCTGTTGAGTCGATGTCTACGGTAGTGTCTATAGCTTCTCCGTTGGGAAGTGGTTTGATATCTGTGACTACTGTTAGACATTGTATGCTTCAGTTTGAGGGGCATGAGATTGATCTTGATTGTATAGTACTTGATCTAGCTGATTTTGATTGTATAGTTGGTATAGATATGTTAACCAAGTACAGGGCCACTGTAGATTGTTTCCACAAGATTGTCAGATTCAGACCCGATATGACAGATGAGTGGAAATTCTACGGCAAGGGTTCCAGATCTCGGATTCCCTTAGTATCTGCTCTGACTATGTAATGTCCGGGAATTTAATTATCGTAATCTGAAATGCTTTGGATATGATTACTGTAATCAGAGATTGATCCGGAATGATTTATTTAATTAATCGAGATGATTATAGACGGAACGGATCGGACCGGGAGAGTCGCGAAAAGAATTAAAATTATGTGTGCAAGAAAGGTCCCGCGCACATGCGCAGCATGTATTGGCGCACATGCGCGGAGATGGCAGAAGCAGCGGCGCATATGCGCGAAGATAATGGCGCATATGCGCGGAAGGGACAGAATGGTTGGTGCATATGCGCGGAAAGATTGGCGCATATGCGCGAGAAAGAAATTGCTAGTTCGAAGGAACTGGCGCATATGCGCGACTTTGTGCGCGCATATGCGCGAAACGTGCAAGACATGCACCTTGCCACTTGTCTTGCGTGCATGAAAGGTATATATATATGCATGTAAAAACTCGAATTCTCCTCAGAATTTGCAAAGGGGGAATCGAGGAAAGCTTCCGGGGAAAACTTGGTTCTTAGTTTTAGAAATTGATTTACGAGCAAATCGTTTATCTGAATTGAAATCCGACTTCGGTACTGTGTTCCTACAAACGCAGGCTACGCAAGGACGTAAGTTTTATTACGTTTAGACAAGATTTGATTTTATGATGTTGTCAGAATTGAATATGATTCAGATATGGTGTTTCTACTACCGTAGATATTGTAGAATCGAAGTCAGATTTAGAAATAGACTGGTTATGGCATTGTTATGAATTTTAGAGTTGATTTGATTGAGATTACTATCACAATTATGCTGTTATTCATTTTAAAGTGTACAGATACTGAAGTTATAGATTGTACTGAGATTTATTAGGAATTCTGGTATTATAATTGTGATGTTAAGATTGACGGGGTTACAAGACTGTATTGTTATGCCGTCTAAACATCAGTGGGTACAGATTGATCAGATTCAGTATTGGTTTCTGTTATTGTAGTATCCCGATGCCTAATTTGAGTTAATTATTGGATTAATTGTATTTCGGTAGGATCGGAAGGACCGAACCGGGTTCGGATCGTCCGAAGTTGGTTCGGATCGTCCGAAGTGGGTTCGGATCGTCCGTTCTGTTCGGAGTCAGACGAGTCATGTCATGTCAGAGTTCGGATCGTCCGATCAGGGTTCGGATCGTCCGAAGACAGGTGGCTGGACACGTGGAAGACATGCAATGTTCGGATCGTCCGAAGTGGATCGGATCGTCCGAAGTGTACCGGATCGGAGCGTCCGAAGTGGATCGGATCGTCCGATCGTTGTCTATAAATAGAAGCGCGAGGCTTCACTTTTCACTCGCCAATTCCGAGAGTTCCAGAGCGTTTTAGTCGTTTCTGATGGGTTTCTAGTCTTTTCCCGAGGTTCGGGCACTAGCGGGGAGCTACTGGTTTTGTAGCGGAGCTGTGCTCTAGTTGGGGGCTAGCGGCATCAGTGGGCTGACTACGGACGCAGGTATAGTTCTGGGTTCCCTTTGAGATTTGGGAGTATCTATTAGTCTAGTTAAGGCTTTTAGATGTGGTTTAGTGATATGGTATCACTTGGATTGTAGGCTTGATTCTAGGGCTGATTGCTAGGATCTACTGGTTTGAGGTACGAAAGTACTATCCGAGATAGCAGGATTGAGTATGCTTTACTATGTGTTGCATGTTTATATGTTGCATTATTATCTGTCATATGATGCATGGTTTATTATGCGGCATTTGCATAATCATGTTGAGCCTGATTATCTTTGAGATAGCCTGTTGAGAGGGTGCTCAGCCCTCATTTGTTGTGGATGGTTGGACCCCGTTGGCCGACGGTGGTCAGGTCACCGGTATATCCACAGGTTCATTTGGTATGGGAGCCACCTCCTGGTGCGACGGCGCAGAGTGCTACATACCTTGACGTCATTTGTCTGAGCAGTATTTCGATATACCCAGATCCTGGTATCCAGTACATTTTGCATACATGCATGTCATAGTCTTGTATACTCATGCTTTCGGTACTGAGCGTTTTATGCTCACGTCCTCGGTTTATCTCTGTTTTGGACACCCTATTCGATGGGGCAGGTCTCAGGTTAGACGGTCCAGGAGGGAGTGGACAGGGAGCTGGCAGAGGTTGAACTGTAGTTGTTGGTATTTGTTCTTGGAATTTAGTTCGATCTGGTTGTTTAAGTATTTTGTACTTACAGATTTGATTGGGTTGTATTATTGTTTTTCCGCTGTTTACCTGATTCAGTTTTAAATGTTAATTTTGCATGCTTAAGTTCTGATTAGTAGGTGATTCTGGAACGGGTCACTACATTTATGGTATCAGAGCATGCATTAAGATTTTGGGATTTAGAACTGTTCTTTTGGGTTTAATCTCTGGTAACTTTTGTAGCTAAGAGATGTCTGGTTTTGACGACGATGCTAGTAGTCATGGCAGCGTTGGACGCTGGGGAGACCGCGACGATCGGGAACGTCGTCGAGAGCATCGAGAACGTCGTCAACACCGTCGTGATGAGCCTCGGAGTTTTAGTATGCATCGGTTCTTGCAGATGGGGCCGAAACCTCTTTCGGGCGGTGAGACTCCGGATGTTGCGGAGAACTGGCTTGAGAGGATGGAGAGCTGCTTCAAGACTTTTCAGTGCTCGGCGGAGCAGCAGATTGATACCCTTGATTTCTTGCTGGAGGGTGGTGCGCGCAAGTGGTGGAGGTCTACCTCTGCACCGATAGTTCAGCGACAGGGTCGAGTTCTTTGGGCCGATTTCCGAGCTGCTTTCATGTTGCTTTACTTTCCGCCAGCTCTTCTGCAGACCAAGGCGATTGAGTTGATCAATCTGAAGCAGGGAAGTTTGTCTGTTGATGAATATCAGCAGAAGTTCTTTGAGTTGCTTCCGTATGTTCCGCATGTCAGTGACAATGCTAGTGCCAAGTATAACCATTTTCTTCAGGGCCTCAATCAGGAGATTTATGATCGGGTTGTTGTCTGCGATGATCCGACATCGTATGAGGGCCTTGTAAATCGTTGTCGCCAGGCTGAGGGCAGTTTGTTGAGAGGTCGAGCCATGCAGTCTGCTCGTCCTACTAGTTCTTTGGGTCCCCGCGCCCAAGCATTTAAGAAGGCTGGATCTACTTCTTCTTCCTCTGGATCTGGAGGAGTTCACCATTTTGGGAAGAAGAGGGGCCCGTGTCAGCACTGCGGGAAGGATCACCCGACGGAGCGTTGTCGCAGGGTTGCGGGTGCTTGTTACAAGTGCGGTGAGTTGGGCCACTTGAAGAGAGATTGTCCACAGACGGGCGGAGGATCAGGATCTGGTTCTCAGGCTTCAGTTCATCAGAGGCCACAGCAGGGACAGTCTACTCAGGGTTCTAACCTCCGACCGCGTACTCAAGGGCAGGTCTTTGCTCTTAACCAGGATCAGGCGGCTGAGGAGAACGAGAGAGTTATCGCAGGTGTGTTTTTATTATGTGGATTACCTGCTTACGTTCTCATTGACACTGGTGCATCTCATTCATTCATATCTGCGAGATTTGCTAAGCGTCATGCATTACCCTTCACTTCTTTGGGCGTTGTGGTATCTGTTTCCACACCGATGGGTCATTCGGTGTTAGCTAAACGTCTAGTTTTGGGTTGTCCTCTAGAGTTTGAGGGTAATGTTTTAACTGCTAATTTGATGGTTCTTGCGATGGAGGATTTTGATTGCATTCTGGGAATAGATGTGCTGACTGTGTTTAGAGCTACTGTGGACTGTTATCAGAAGTTTGTGCAGTTTCGTCCAGTTGAGGGCGACAGTTGGTTTTTCTATGGAGAGGGAGCGCGACCCCCGATGCCTGTGGTTTCTGCTCTGAAAGCCTGTCGTGCTTTAGAGTCGGGCGGGGAAGGCTACCTTATCTATGCTATTGATTCGTCCACAGGTAGTATCGGTGTCGGTGACATTCCAGTGGTTTGCGATTTTCCGGATGTTTTTCCCGAGGAGATTCCTGGTTTTCCTCCTGTTCGGGAAGTAGATTTCGGCATTGATTTAGTGCCAGGCACGGCACCAATCTCTAGAGCTCCTTATCGATTAGCTCCATCGGAGATGCAAGAACTGAAACAGCAGTTGCAGGATCTTCTTGACAAGGGGTATATTCGACCCAGTGTGTCCCCGTGGGGAGCACCAGTTCTTTTTGTCAAAAAGAAGGATGGTTCTATGCGGCTCTGCATAGATTATCGGCAGTTGAATCGTGCGACGATAAAGAATAAGTATCCGTTGCCACGGATTGATGATTTATTTGATCAACTGCAAGGTACCTCTGTGTATTCCAAGATTGATTTAAGGTCTGGTTATCATCAGCTTCGAGTTCATCAGGGAGATATATCGAAGACTGCATTCAGGACCCGGTATGGGCATTATGAGTTTCTGGTTATGCCTTTTGGAGTGACGAATGCACAGCAGTTTTTATGGATCTGATGAATCGGGTATTTCGGGATTTCTTGGATAAGTTTGTTGTGGTGTTTATAGATGATATCTTAATCTATTCGCATGATCAGCAAGAACACGCACAACACTTGAGGATTATTTTACAGACACTTCGCGAGAATCAGCTTTATGCGAAGCTAAGTAAATGTGAGTTTTGGATTGACAGGGTTGTATTCCTTGGTCATGTCATTTCTAGCAAGGGAGTTTCAGTTGACCCGAGCAAGGTGGAAGCGGTATTGAACTGGTCGCGTCCGACGACAGTAGCCGAGATCCGCAGTTTTCTGGGGTTGGCTGGGTATTATCGCCGTTTCATTGCCAACTTCTCTCAGATTGCTAAGCCACTCACTCAGCTCACTCGGAAAGATGTTTCATTTGAGTGGACATCAGAGTGCGAAGAGAGTTTCTGGGAACTTCGCAGACGTTTGACATCTGCGCCTGTTTTGGCTTTACCGTCTGGATCTGGTGGTTTCAGTGTTTACACCGATGCCTCTTTACAGGGACTAGGGTGTGTTCTGATGCAGAATGAGCATGTGATTGCTTATGCGTCGAGACAGTTAAAGCCTCATGAGAAAAACTATCCTGTTCATGATCTGGAATTAGCAGCGATCGTTTTTGCTTTGAAAATCTGGCGCCATTATCTGTATGGTGAGCGATTTGAGACCTTCACTGATCATAAGAGTTTGAAGTATCTGTTCACTCAGGCTGAGTTGAACATGCGTCAGCGTCGTTGGATGGATCTACTCAAAGATTACGATTGTGAGATCAAGTATCATCCAGGATCTGCGAATCTCACGGCCGATGCTCTTAGTCGCAAGGTGAGGTTATCTGCTCTTCAGACTTGTGCTGTATCTGGGATTATTCAGGATTTTGTTCGATGGGATTCAATTGTAAGCATCGGAAGGGAACAGAGAGTATCCGTATAGCTACTATTTTGTCCGAGCCAGTTTTGTATTCTCGGATTAGAGATGCTCAGATGTCTGATTCTAAGATTCAGAAATTAGCTCGGTTGGCTGATAGAGATAATACTTCTGGATTCCACTATCAGTCCGAGGGTCTTTTGTGCTTATCTGGTCGTGTTGTTGTACCGGAAGATGACACTTTGAGTGAGGAGATTTTGTCCCAGGCTCATCGTAGCAAGTTGAGTGTTCATCCGGGGAGCAACAAGATGTATAAAGATTTGAGGACTCGATTTTGGTGGAAGGGTATGAAACGTAATGTTTATCAGTATGTCTCCAAGTGCCTTGTCTGTCAGCAGGTGAAGGCTGAGTATCGACGACCCGGAGGTTTGTTACAGAATCTTCCTATTCCGGAGTGGAAGTGGGAGCATATCACGATGGACTTCGTGACTCACTTGCCTATGTCTGTGGGGAATAGAGATGCTATCTGGGTGGTAGTGGATCGGCTTACTAAGTCTGCCCATTTTCTTCCGTATAACAGAGATTTCACTTTCGATCGGATGGCACGGTTGTACATTCAGGAGATTGTACGGTTTCATGGTGTGTCCGTGAGTATCGTTAGTGACAGAGATCCTCGATTTACATCTAGATTTTGGGGCAGCTTTCAGCAAACTTTGGGCACTACCTTGAGTTTGAGTACTGCATATCACCCAGAGACTGACGGTCAGTCAGAGAGGACTATTCGTACTCTTGAGGATATGTTGAGATCTTGTGTGATGGATTTCGGGCCAGCTTGGCAGGATCATCTGCCGCTGATAGAGTTTGCATACAACAACAGTTTTCATAGGAGTATTGGTATGTCTCCGTTTGAAGCATTGTATGGTCGACGTTGTCGTACTCCTCTGTTCTGGGAAGAAGTCGGAGAACGACAGGTCGAGGGTCCAGAATTGATTCAGCAGGCCATGGACAAAGTTCTTGTGATCAAACAGCGGATCAAGACTGCTCAGGATCGACAAGCGAGTTATGCGAACATCAAGCGCAGACCTCTTCATTTTGATGCAGGCGAGAAAGTGTTTCTCAAGGTATCACCTTTTCGGAGGATTCTGAGATTTGGACTCAAGGGTAAGCTATCTCCGAGATTCATTGGTCCTTTTGAGATCTTAGAATGTGTGGGAGATTTGGCCTACAGATTAGCTTTGCCACCGTATCTGTCTAGTGTTCACAATGTGTTTCATGTGTCCTTGCTGAGACGATACGTAGCGGATGAGTCTCATGTTTTGCATCCGACAGAAGTTCAGCTGAATCCGGATTTGTCTTTTGTGGAAAGACCGGTTTCGATCTTAGACCGGAAGGATAAGGTACTGCGGAATAAGACTATTCCTCTTGTCTTAGTGCAGTGGCAGCGCCGAGGTACTGAAGAAGCTACTTGGGAACTAGAGAGTCGCATGCGGTCAGAGCATCCAGAATTGTTCTAGTTGTAGTATTTTCAGTTATGATTGTAATTTCAGTCGTACTTCAGTTGTAATTCATTCTTAAGTTGAATGTATTGTTGGTAAGAATTGTCATTCTTCAGACCCGATTTCGCGGACGAAATCCTTTTTAGAGGGGGAGAATGTAGTATCCCGATGCCTAATTTGAGTTAATTATTGGATTAATTGTATTTCGGTAGGATCGGAAGGACCGAACCGGGTTCGGATCGTCCGAAGTTGGTTCGGATCGTCCGAAGTGGGTTCGGATCGTCCGTTCTGTTCGGAGTCAGACGAGTCATGTCATGTCAGAGTTCGGATCGTCCGATCAGGGTTCGGATCGTCCGAAGACAGGTGGCTGGACACGTGGAAGACATGCAATGTTCGGATCGTCCGAAGTGGATCGGATCGTCCGAAGTGTACCGGATCGGAGCGTCCGAAGTGGATCGGATCGTCCGATCGTTGTCTATAAATAGAAGCGCGAGGCTTCACTTTTCACTCGCCAATTCCGAGAGTTCCAGAGCGTTTTAGTCGTTTCTGATGGGTTTCTAGTCTTTTCCCGAGGTTCGGGCACTAGCGGGGAGCTACTGGTTTTGTAGCGGAGCTGTGCTCTAGTTGGGGGCTAGCGGCATCAGTGGGCTGACTACGGACGCAGGTATAGTTCTGGGTTCCCTTTGAGATTTGGGAGTATCTATTAGTATAGTTAAGGCTTTTAGATGTGGTTTAGTGATATGGTATCACTTGGATTGTAGGCTTGATTCTAGGGCTGATTGCTAGGATCTACTGGTTTGAGGTACGAAAGTACTATCCGAGATAGCAGGATTGAGTATGCTTTACTATGTGTTGAATGTTTATATGTTGCATTATTATCTGTCATATGATGCATGGTTTATTATGCGGCATTTGCATAATCATGTTGAGCCTGATTATCTTTGAGATAGCCTGTTGAGAGGGTGCTCAGCTCTCATTTGTTGTGGATGGTTGGACCCCGTTGGCCGACGGTGGTCAGGTCACCGGTATATCCACAGGTTCATTTGGTATGGGAGCCACCTCCTGGTGCGACGGCGCAGAGTGCTACATACCTTGACGTCATTTGTCTGAGCAGTATTTCGATATACCCAGATCCTGGTATCCAGTACATTTTGCATACATGCATGTCATAGTCTTGTATACTCATGCTTTCGGTACTGAGCGTTTTATGCTCACGTCCTCGGTTTATCTCTGTTTTGGACACCCTATTCGATGGGGCAGGTCTCAGGTTAGACGGTCCAGGAGGCAGTGGACAGGGAGCTGGCAGAGGTTGAACTGTAGTTGTTGGTATTTGTTCTTGGAATTTAGTTCGATCTGGTTGTTTAAGTATTTTGTACTTACAGATTTGATTGGGTTGTATTATTGTTTTTCCGCTGTTTACCTGATTCAGTTTTAAATGTTAATTTTGCATGCTTAAGTTCTGATTAGTAGGTGATTCTGGAACGGGTCACTACAGTTATCTTGTGATATTGTTGATATGAATCAGATTGTAGTTTATTCAGATATTGACCAGACAAATTTTGAATTGGATTACACATTGATACAGTGTATTGGTTATTGTCATTTCAGATCAGATATGGACAAATTCGACTTCGAGACGTCGTCTTCATCAGATCAGGAAGACAAAGGTATAATGCATGTGATATTCGGGAAGTCCCAACTCAAATGAAATCTCATTTGAGTTTCCCAATAAAATCACATACTAGATTATTGTTTATATTGTTACCTGATTATGCTCTGATTATAGAATTGTATTCAAGGAGGTAAGATAATTGTGATATTCAGTTATGAATATGATTATGCTTGTTTACAGATTGTTATTCATTGCATTTAAGATAGGAAAGTCTTGACAGTCATTGTCAGACTTCTAGACGTTCGGTGTATCTCAACTTAGGAGTAGCCATTACTCCTATTGCCAGCCGTTGTGTAATGCCCAAGAATCTGATTAACGTAATCTGAGATGATTAACGTAATCTGAGATGATTTATTGATGATGAACGAATATGAGTATAGTTAGACCACTCCGGAACCAAATTGGTTAAAACATATGAGTTATGTAATGTTTGGGCAGAACCGGTTAGACCCGAGCGGTAGAAAGAGACCGCCCGAGCGCCAATGTTCAACAAAGAAGAGTCTCGGGCAGAAGAGGTAGCGCCCGAGCGGTAGAATAGTACCGCTCGAGCGCCAATGGAGGAGCATCCGGACAGAGAGCCTCGCGCCCGGGCGGCAGATTGTCACCGCCCGAGCGCCGAGCTCGCGCCCGAGCGGTACTTTCTTACCGCTCGAGCGCGAGGCGTGTCGCGTGAAGGAAGTGCCACTCGGCGTTTTGCATGTACGTTAGTGTATATATATATATATATATATATATATATATATATATATATATATATATATAAACATGCACGAATTCTCTCAGAATTAAAAGAGAGAAATTAAGAGAAAGGGCCGAGGAAGGGATTGCAAAATCCTTACGCCTTTTGCGAGAAATCCGTCCGTCTGATTTTGAATTCGAATATGACACCGTGTTCCTAGCAACGATAGCTATTACAGGACGTAAGTTTTGTTACGTTTTGTTAAGATTTGAAATTATGGTATTGTCAGAATCTGATATGATTCATATATGATGTTCTTGGCATATTAGACATCGTATAATCTGAACTGGATTGAGAAACGGATACCATATGAAATTGTTATGAATTTCAGAGTTAGATTGACTGATACTTGATATCAGAATTGAGTTGTTATTGATTATGAGATGTTGGGATTCATATCTGACTGATATGGTAGTACTGGATATATTGAAATTATGACGTTATGTTGTTGAAACAGAATTTGGTAGAATTCTGATTATATCCAGTATTGTTTGGTTGGTGTATTGATATTGTACCTTCGATATCGTATTGTCAGATTGAGTTATTGACAGGCTTGAGGTTCGAGACTTCGACAGAGTCAGAGTATCAGAAAGAAAGGTATAAATTAATGTTGTGTTGGGATTGCACAACTCGAGTGTGGTTTGACTCGAGTCTCCCTAAATCACATACTTAGTTTATTACATTGATTTTTGTAATTTTTGAGATTGATGTGTGTAGTTTATTGATTCATAGCTATTGCATGTGTTGACTGCTGATTCGTTTAGTCATTGGCTGATTCGCCTAGTCACCGACTGATTCGTCTAGCTATCGGCTTTTTCGCCTAGCTATTGGCTGATTCGCTTATTTATTGACTGATTCGTCTATCTATTGACTAATTCGTCTATCTACTGACTGATTCGTCTAGCTATCGGCTGTTTCGCCTAGCTATTGGCTGATTCGCTTAAATCTTGACTGATTCGTCAATTATGTGGCTGTTTCGCCCAGACATCGGGATCCCTAGGTTAGAGTTGAGTCGAGTCTGAGACGACGCGTTGTTTGAGTTGAGTTGAGTCTGAGTGTGATTCATTGCTTGATATTGATTTATATTATTTGATGTTGATTATGTTCCGGATGATGGTACATGTTTAGAATAAGAGTTATTCTTGATATTGCTTCATGTTCTGATTTGATACATGTTATGATTATTGCTTATATGCTTTTATATATGTTTTTATATGATTGCATGTTTACGTTGTTTATACTGGGATATTTATATCTCACCGGAGTTATCCGGCTGTTGTCTTGTTTTGTATGTGTGCACGACAACAGGTGGGGCAGGTTCAGGGTCAAGAAAAGAAAGAGGCTGGACTAGATAGCGTGGAGATCCGGGCTTCGAAGCAACTTAGGATTCAGCACTGATATGTAATTGAACCTAGTTGAATCCTTGTAGATAATACAGGATGTGTATGTTTATGTTTAATATGTAATTTGAATTTAATTACATTACGTTTCCGCTTTGTATATTAAAAGAAAAATTTTTAGACCCTGTTTATAATTGATTAATTAGTCCCAATGATGATTAAGAACTTGATTAGCGTCCGGGTCCCCACAACAGGTGGTATCAGAGCCATAGGTACCAGAACTGTAGATTCTAGAGATTGAGATAGAAGAGGCTAGTGAGCGGGGTAGATTGAATTTTCTTTCCTTGCTTGTGAATGCTAGCATGCGTACTGCTTTATATAATACATGTTACTTGACTTATCTGATTTGATTTGTAATATGTATTATTGGGAACGAATCTGAACTGATTCTCGATCAGCAGTAAGATGATCGGGAGGGGGATTGAATTGAAACAGATGTGTTGGATTGGGTTCCTAATCCTTTTGAGTTTCAGATATGCCTCCTAGACGAATACCAGAACAGGGTAGTACATCAAATCCTCCAATGGATGTAACACCGACTCCAATGGAAACCTTGCTGAAGAGGTTTCAGTCATTCAAACCACCCACTCTGAAAGGTACTGAGACATCAGTTGAGTGTGAGAGTTGGTTAGGTAGCATTGAGATGCTGTTTAATTCACTGGAGTACAGTGATGAGCGCCGGATTAAATTGATTGGGCACCAGTTGCTTGATGTCGCACAAAGCTGGTGGGTTACAATGAAGAGGGCCTTGGAGCAGCGAGGTACGATTATTACTTGGGATGTATTTAAAACTGAGTTTTATCAGAGATTTTTCCCAATATCGTACAGAAAAGACAAGGGGGCGGAGTTTGCCAATTTGAGACAGGGTCAGCTGGACATTGAAGAATATGTGACCAAGTTCTCTACCTTGTTGAAGTTTGCTCCACATGTGTGTGAAAATGACGAAGCGGTTGCCGATCAGTTCATCAATGGCTTGAATCCCGATATTTTTACATTGGTGAACACAGGGCGACCCAATAACTTTGCTGATGCCATGAATAGAGCAAAGGGCGCTGAGGCGGGCTTGATAAGGCAGAGAGGAGCTGCATTTGTTCCTCAAGAATGGAGACCACCGCAACCACTTCCCAGATTCGAGAGTTATAGTAGTGGTGGAAAGAAAGAATTTCTGAAGGCTAGAGGAAAGCGGTTTAAGAAGTCTGGCAGCAGTTCCTCTAGTTCTAGTGGTCCCCAACAGAGTTATACCAGGGCTTACTGTGGAAATTGTGGAGGGAGACATTCCACTGAACAGTGCCAAGGAGTACTTGGTAGCTGCCACTTCTGCAAACAACAGGGACATTTTGCCAGAATGTGTCCACAGAAGGGTTTCCAAAGATCCCAGGGAACCGAATCATCTGGATCAGTGGCACAGTGGAGTAGACCACCAGCTGCTGTTCCTTCATTTCAGCCAGCACCATCTCAGTCACAGCAGAGGCCAGGAGGAAGCCAGACAGTCGGCCAGCCTCCTAGACCGCATGCCAGATTATTTGCTTTGACTGAGGAGCAGGCTCAAGAAGCACCAGATGATTGATATTGCAGGTAACGATTCTTGATATAGTTATTCTGCTTTTGTATTGATAGATACGGGTGCTTCATATATAATTATTTTTGAATGATTTGCATTGAGTTATGCATGGCCAGTTGAGTTTTTATCTACTGTAGTGTATGTCTTTTCTCCTTTGAGGATAGGTTGATATCAGTGAATTCTGGAAAACATGTTATGCTACAGTATGACGGGCATGAAATGGAATTAGATTGTATGGTACTTGGAATGTCTGACTTTGACTGCATTACTGATATTGATATGTTGACCAAGTACAGAACGATCTTAGAGTAATTCCAGAAGATGGTGAGAATTAGAACTGAGATGGCCAAGGAATGAATACTGTACGATAAGGACTCTAGATTGAGAATTCCTTTGATAATTCGTACTAGATATGACTCGATTATTACAGAAAGGAGAAGAAAGACTCCTTATGTATCCAGTTGATTTACTGAAAACGAGTCTATCATTGGCTGATTTACCAATGATAAGAAAGTTCTCGATGTTTTCTCTGATAAGACTTCAGATCTGATTCCAATCAGAGAGATTGATTTTAGTCTTGAACTGATCTTAGAAATTGTTGAAATTTTGAATCCTGATTGAGAAAGATAGTAGACAATCAAGATTATATTGTACAGTCCGAACCAGAGTTGATTTCGAATTGATAGCAGTTTAAAAATCTGATTAGAATATTTAGAACTCAATATCGATAGTCAGAACAGAGTGTCGATCAGAGTAACAGATACGTGATTTTGTATTTTGTATGAGATTGATTATTCTGTGATATCAGATGTGTCAGAATTGTACAGTAAAACTTGATATTGATAGTCAGAGCCGAATACCAGGTAGGTATTTCCTCTTTAATTATGTTATTAACTGATTTGTATATATCAAATAGTTCGAATCAGAAAGAACAGATATTGTCAGAAGCTTACAGTCATGGATTCAGTGTTCAGTCTGATGATTGAGACTGTAGTGTATTCGAACAGATAGTTGTGATATAAACAGATGAGATCAGTTATAACAGAAATGTATTGAAATGTTGGCAGAAATTGTACTGATATGTCTAAATCGCTAACAGAAAAGATAGAAAGATAGAAATCAGAATATTTATTACAGAATTGTGAAGTTCTAAATAGAAATGGGAGTACATTTCTATAGCCTTCGTAATAAAATTACCATCATTTTTACAGATTGTAATATGATATGATTAAGATTGACAGATTATTCAATATATATCTATTAGTTTGTACAAAATGACGTACACACATGACTAAATGACACAGATCGATGTCAGAAAAGTGGTCCGAAAGATCAGAATGCCACAAGAGATTATGTCAGAAAGGTGAATAGACTGCATAGAGTACCAAAGTCGATTGTTTTAGACCATGATTCTCGGTCTATATCGCACTTTGGACAGAGTTTGCAGTAAGCACTAGGGACGAAATTACATCTTAGTAACGCATATCATCCATAGACCGATGGATAGTCTGAGCAGACGATCCAGACATTGGAGGATATGCTGAGAGCAGTAGTGCTTGATATTGGCACTAGCTGGCAAGATGCATTGCCACTTGGTGAGTTTTGTACCACAGAAGTTATTAGCTGAGTATTGAAATGACTTCTTTCGAAGTGTTGTACGGAAAGAGGTGTCGATTCCCTCCCTCTTTAGTAGAATGATATCTCTGAGGTTCCTGAGATCGGACCTGACATGATCAGGGATATGACTGAAAAATGTGAAGCTGATTCAGGAAAGAATGAAGGCAGCCCAAGATAGACAAGCCAGATATGCCAATGTCTGACGACGATCGTTGGTATTTGAGGCTGGAGATCGAGTATTTTTGAAAATTTCACCTTTCAGAAGAATTGCCAGATTTGGTAAGAAAGGGAAACGGTCTCCACGATATATTGGGCCGTACGAGATTCTGGAGAAGATAGGAGATCGTGCCTATCGACTCGTTTTACTGCCTTCATTTTCTGGAATACATGATGTTTTTCATGGTTATTCTTGAGTAAATATCTTTCTGATGCTTCACGTGTTATTTAGCCAGGCGAGGCTGAATGGAATGAGACATTGGGATATGTTGAGAAACCGATTTAGATTCTTAATCGGGAAGAATAAGCCGCTCAGAACGAGAACTATTCCACTATGAGGATTCAGTGGAGTTGTCATGGCATTGAAGAAGCTATCTGGGAGATTGAGTCTGATATGAGATAAAGATTCCCAGAGTTATTTCACTTATATGTGTTATTTAGTTAGCTTCTTCTGTATACCTTCTTATTGATATGATTTGATTGCCTGTGATTTCGAGGATGAAATCATATCTTAGAGGGGGAGAAATGTAATGCCCAAGAATCTGATTAACGTAATCTGAGATGATTAACGTAATCTGAGATGATTTATTGATGATGAACGAATATGAGTATAGTTAGACCACTCCGGAACCAAATTGGTTAAAACATATGAGTTATGTAATGTTTGGGCAGAACCGGTGGCGCCCGAGCGGTAGAAAGAGACCGCCCGAGCGCCAATGTTCAACAAAGAAGAGTCTCGGGCAGAAGAGGTGGCGCCCGAGCGGTAGAATAGTACCGCTCGAGCGCCAATGGAGGAGCATCCGGACAGAGAGCCTCGCGCCCGGGCGGCAGATTGTCAACGCCCGAGCGCCGAGCTCGCGCCCGAGCGGTACATTCTTACCGCTCGAGCGCGAGGCGTGTCGCGTGAAGGAAGTGCCACTCGGCGTTTTGCATGTACGTTAGTATATATATATATATATATATATATATATAAACATGCACGAATTCTCTCAGAATTAAAAGAGAGAAATTAAGAGAAAGGGCCGAGGAAGGGATTGCAAAATCCTTACGCCTTTTGCGAGAAATCTGTCCGTCTGATTTTGAATTCGAATATGACACCGTGTTCCTAGCAACGATAGCTATTACAGGACGTAAGTTTTGTTACGTTTTGTTAAGATTTGAAATTATAGTATTGTCAGAATCTGATATGATTCATATATGATGTTCTTGGCATATTAGACATCGTATAATCTGAACTGGATTGAGAAACGGATACCATATGAAATTTTTATGAATTTCAGAGTTAGATTGACTGATACTTGATATCAGAATTGAGTTGTTATTGATTATGAGATGTTGGGATTCATATCTGACTGATATGGTAGTACTGGATTATTGAAATTATGACGTTATGTTGTTGAAACAGAATTTGGTAGAATTCTGATTATATCCAGTATTGTTTGGTTGGTGTATTGATATTGTACCTTCGATATCGTATTGTCAGATTGAGTTATTGACAGGCTTGAGGTTCGAGACTTCGACAGAGTCAGAGTATCAGAAAGAAAGGTATAAATTAATGTTGTGTTGGGATTGCACAACTCAAGTGTGGTTTGACTCGAGTCTCCCTAAATCACATACTTAGTTTATTACATTGATTTTTGTAATTGTTGAGATTGATGTGTGTAGTTTATTGATTCATAGCTATTGCATGTGTTGACTGCTGATTCGTTTAGTCATTGGCTGATTCGCCTAGTCACCGACTGATTCGTCTAGCTATCGGCTGTTTCGCCTAGCTATTGGCTGATTCGCTTATTTATTGACTGATTCGTCTATCTACTGACTGATTCGTCTAGCTATCGGCTGTTTCGCCTAGCTATTGGCTGATTCGCTTAAATCTTGACTGATTCGTCAATTCTGTGGCTGTTTCGCCCAGACATCGGGATCCCTAGGTTAGAGTTGAGTCGAGTCTGAGACGACGCGTTGTTTGAGTTGAGTTGAGTCTGAGTGTGATTCATTGCTTGATATTGATTTATATTATTTGATGTTGATTATGTTCCGGATGATGGTACATGTTTAGAATAAGAGTTATTCTTGATATTGCTTCATGTTCTGATTTGATACATGTTATGATTATTGCTTATATGCTTTTATATATGTTTTTATATGATTGCATGTTTACGTTGTTTATACTGGGATATTTATTTCTCACCGGAGTTATCCGGCTGTTGTCTTGTTTTGTATGTGTGCACGACAACAGGTGGGGCAGGTTCAGGGTCAAGAAAAGAAAGAGGCTGGACTAGATAGCGTGGAGATCCGGGCTTCGAAGCAACTTAGGATTCAGCACTGATATGTAGTTGAACCTAGTTGAATCCTTGTAGATAATACAGGATGTGTATGTTTATGTTTAATATGTAATTTGAATTTAATTACATTACGTTTCCGCTTTGTATATTAAAAGAAAAATTTTTAGACCCTGTTTATAATTGATTAATTAGTCCCAATGATGATTAAGAACTTGATTAGCGTCCGGGTCCCCACACGTCGATACAGCTCGGACCGAAGTCTAGGAATAAGATGTACAACACCTCGATTGGGAGGGTAGGTGACAGCCAGTGACGTCTTATTCACCCCGGGATCCCTAGAGTTATAGTTGAGTCAAGTCTAGATATGATTTGATTAAGAACCGCATGTTTATATGAATTGGGTTCATAGACTTTGGAACCAATTGTTATTGCTTTCAGTTATGACATCATGTTTCATGATTTAGATTATTTGTATGCATGTTTATCTGATTAGAGTGGCATGTTTAATTAGATTAGATTTCATAGATGATGAGATCTATTACTATTGTCTTTGCTTTTATTCATGACAGCATGTTGCATGAATCATTATGTGTATATGCATGTTTACCATGTTTTATACTGGGATTTATTCTCACCGGAGTTATCCGGCTGTTGTCTTGTTTTGTATGTGTGCATGACAACAGGTGGGGCTGGATCAGGGTCGGGATGACGATGAGAGAAGACGAGTTAGCGTGGTGATTCCGGACTTGTAGCAGACTTGGTTTATTACTTAAATTTAGTAATTGAACCTTAGACTTAGGTTGTATAGTATTGTGCTTTTCTACTGAACTGTAAGTTTTATACAGATATGTATATTATTAGATGCCATTACCTTCCGCGTTTATCTTTTAAAAAGAAAAATTTTTAGACCCTGTTTATCAGAACCGATTATTAAATCCCAACGATGATTAAGAAGATGATTAGCGTCCGGGTCCCCACAACAGGTGGTATCACAGCCGATAGTTCCTTTAGACTTAGATTATCAGAGCCAAGATCCTTTAGAGATAGATCTTTAGATTGAGATAGTCAGAACTGATAGATTTTTTTTAGATTGACTTAGATTGAGATAGAAGAGAATGAGCGGGGTAGATGAATTTTCTTTCCTTGCATGTCTGTGCTAGCATGAGATTAATTTTCATGTTGATTGACATTGTAATACTAGCATGAGACTATATGTTACTGCTTTAAGATACATGCTTACCTGATTATATGATTTGAACCGGTATTATGTATTCTTAAATATGAATCAGATCGGATTCATGATCAGCAGTAAGATGATCATGATCAGAAAAGATTAGAACAGATTTGTATTATTGGGTTACTAATGTTGTGTTAATCAGATGTACCTCCCAGAAGGATTTTGGAAACAGGCAGTACTTCGTATGAGCAGCCATATATACCAGAACCGCAGATAGATGTGTCAGCGACTCCGATGGAAACCAAGTTGGCAGAGTTTCAGTTATTACAGCCGCCGATTCTGAGTGGTGTCGAGACATCTGCAGAATGTCAGAACTGGTTTGATGATATTGTTAGAGTAGGTGCCCGTCGAGCCAAGTGTTGGCCGAGTGTTCACAATGAAACTCTATGTATAAGCAGTCTTTATTTTAATAATATTTGAAATTATTATTTTGGCAAATCTTTATCTGTATACCCATGCTAGTTGCATAGATAAAGCCCTTGAATATACAAATAGTAGAAAGAATATGAGATGCTCATATGATGAGTATCATGAAACTCATATTTGTAATACTGTATATTCTAAACGGTTCCTAGTCGATTCAGCCGCCACTAAGAAGGATATAGGCCGCTCGAGTTAGAGACTAGTATCTGCGATGTGAGTACCATGTTTCATTGGTAGGGGACATTGTGATGTCCGAACATGCAGATAGGTGCTCCTTGTAGAGTGCACTGAACAACCCTCCATAAAAGGACTTTCCAAGTGGTTCTCACTTATCGAGTGGAAAAGTCCCGGTTTATGGTTGTACAGAATTAGTCCTTATGACCCAGGACAACATTGAGACTCTATGTGCTAGAATTACACTTTGACTTGTTTACCGACTCTCATGGGGTCATCAGGTGGCAAGGTTGGGTGTTCTGTCGAAACACATAGGAGTCGATGCATTGTAGTCGGGGATTCACCGCTTACCTTCGGGTATGGATATCCTATGTGTTATCATGTGTATGTAGGTTGAAATCTCTGGCCAGAGTATGGTTGTAATTATGAAAGGGGTTTCATAGATTACACCATTGATGCAACTACAACATGACACATATTATCGATTCATTGACAACTCTCGATAAACCAATGGTTGTCGAATCGGTCGGGATATATGAGTTGAAGGGACCGTACTGTACGCTAACCATAATTGAATGGTTCTTGCAGGCACTATCATTTGATACCTAGGGAATCATGTAAGCGATGCTGCTAGGCGTTTAACATGATTGGTTGGGTACTATCAGACTTGAGTTCTGACGTTCTTATTATCAAGGTGTTGATAAATAAGAATGGAGCAATTGGGGTATGCTCGTATAAGGACATGTTTAGTCCGAATCACATGGTGATGTGAACCCACGGCTAGTTGTATCAATGAACCATTGAGGGCCACACAAGTACTAGCTTTCTAGATCCCGTTGAGAAGTAAAAAATAGTTCAATATGTTGAACGGCTTATAAAGGAGTTTATAAGCGTAAGGAAAATTAGAAGTATGACTTCTATAATGGAGAAAATAGTTCAAAGTGTTGAACGACTTATAAATGAGTTTATAATTGTAAGAAAAAAAAAATAGAAGTATGACTTCTATGAGAGAAATGTAAATTTTGATTTATGGAAGTGTTCCTAAATTAAAATTTGGCCAAGTGAATAATGTAATTGAAAATTGTGATTTTCATAAACATTATTATGGACTAAATAAATTAATTCAAGTGTTGAATTAATTAAACACTAGTGGACCTAGTAGAGTCCAAATAATTAAATTAATTCAAGTGTTGAATTAATTAAATAATATTGAGTCTTGTAGAGCTCAATTAAAATAATTATTTAACTAGTGGGACTTGGGTAAATTCAAGTAATGTTTAATTAGTCTCAAATATGTTTGAGATAATTAAATTTAGTCCAAGGTTTTTAATTTGATTAAAAAAACCATATTATATAATATGCATGCATGGGAGGTCAAGAGTTGGAGACTAGTTTTTGGGATATCAAGGCATGGCATGCAAAAAGGTGTTTTTGCTTTTTGCTTTTTGGACATCCAAGACTAGTCTTCCTTCCCCATTCTAGCAATGCACTTGGCCGAAACTTCTTGCATATTCTCTCCATATTTTTTTTTCTTTTTGTGTTCTTCAATTTGTTGGAGAAAACACACACTTCTCTTTGAAAAATCCTCATGTTTTTCTAGTGCAAAATATGAGGGGATCTTCCTAGTTAGTGGTGGGCCTAATTTTGAAGGAAAGGAAGGAAAGCTTGTAGATCTTCTTCCATTCAAGAGCTAAGGTTTTTAAATCTTAGTTGGAGCCATACATCAACCTCAAGAGGTTGATAGGTACACTTTCTTACACCCTATGAATGTCATTTTGTGTTTTTATTGTATTTGTTGCACAATGTATGGGGTGGCCGAAATTTTGAGCTAAAAATTTTAGATTTCAAACTTCCGTTGCGCTTCCGGCCACCGTAACCGGTCCGCTTTCAAGTGGTATCAGAGCTATGGTTACGTTTTTGTGTAGCAAATACAATATATATTATGTTGAGATCGATTTCTAACCGCATGAGTGTGTTTTTGCAACAAATCGAGGGCCGTTTATGGGGAAAAAATTCTGGCAGCAAGTTGCTGCCCGTGTCGGGCAGCTCGGGCTGCCCGAGGGGCTGCCCGTTTCGGGCAGCTAGGGCAGCCCGAGGGGCTGCCCGAACAGCCCCATCATTTTTAATAATAAAAAAAAAAAATTTTGTTGTTGGCCGGAATCCGGCGACGGAGCTCCGGCGACGGCGATGACGACTAGGGTTTCCAAAAGTGTTTTGGATTATCAAAGTGTCATGGGCCTTGAGATGTTGGGCCATTGGATGGTCAACATATTTTGTGAAATTTAAATGGGCCAAAGTATTTTTGGTGAAAAATGAGTTTTGGGCCCTTAAGTTTAAAATTACAAAATTTCCAAATATTTTCTCATGAAATAAATAATTTAAGTTAGACTTTGATTATTTATAGTACATTGTGATTTACAAGAAATTCGGTTATAAATAAATTAATTTGAAAGTAGACAAAGGTGTTTGTATACTTTGTTAATTTAGTTTATAATCGTGGCGGTTAGTGATTGGATCAAGATATATAATATTGGATCAATTAATTATTGTGATAATTAATTGATGGTGTATGATATGTGATATTATGCATGAAGGATGATCAAAAGCCCAAGCCCAATTTGCTAGGTGTATGCTAGGATATTTTGTGTTGAATGATTGTAATAATTATCAATTTATCAAGTGGGCTTGGTTTATGGCCCGTTCCCACCCCATGAGATGTATCCCTATTTGCCATGGATATTTATTTGTAAATATTAGTATAGTGGATGATCAAGATTGGAAGATGGTGGCCATGATGATTATGAAGATCGAAGACATGTAAATATTGGAAGCTTATGTAAATGTTGCATTTGCATCCCGTGCATTTACCCTAGGATTGGACCTAGGTCCGTGTTTAGCTCACACGGACCGTTAGTATTGGGGCGATTGATCATCCTTGTTTGTTTACTGTTTATAATATATTCATGATATGTTATAAATAATGAGTATGTGCGTTATTATTATGATAATAACAAAGTTGCATGAATCCGGCAAACATACGATCAAACATGGCGAGCTTTTAAAATAAAATTAATGATGAGACCTTTCAAAATTAAAAACCCTCATTTTGAATAAGATTCAAAATTAATATCAAGCCCGAAAAGGGGAATTATAAATTTGTTTATAATTTCCTTGTCTTCCATCGACAATGGGTGCATGATGAACGCTACCCGTACTCGGGGCTCGGCTCATATTATTGGGCAGCCCTGGGTGCCGGAAAGCTGTGACATCCATTGACATGGTGATGTGAACTACGTGGAACTCCCATGATTTCGGCTCATATTATTGAGGGAACTCATGGCGACCGTCCATTAAGGTTCAACATCGATGGGTTAGGCTTGACACGTAAAGATGAACGACGTCATATTATTGGGTCCTAATCAAACGTGAGACAAAAGTTTACGTAGAGGGTTGCATTGTGATGCAATTGGAAACTACCTTTTAGGAATTGTGATTGGCTGATATTATTCGGGATCATAATTCGCTAATTGGACCTTACGTACCTACTGAGGAAAGGGGTTTCCCGTTTTCACTAGAGGGTAGTGAAAGATGTCAAAACAGTGGGAGTAAATATTTATGAAGTAAAAGTCCATACTTTATATCTTACCAAATATATTAAATAGTCATCAACATTTATCTGTTTTACTTTTCAGTACAAATTTTGACAATGTCTTCGATTCGCAATCCGATATCTGCAATACTCGACAAACACATGTTAACCGGACCTAATTACCTCACTTGGCTAAGAAACCTAAAAATAGTCTTGAATTCGGAAAGGGTAGCATATACACTGACTGAGTCGCCCCCTGTTGAGGCTCCGACTCACTGCAATCCTGAGGAATTGCAGGCTTACAAGGAATGGTGTGACCATGACTTGATAGCCAGGTGTTATATGCTGACTTCTATGAATGATGAGCTGCAGAGGCGTTTTGAGGGTGCAAAGAGTGCTGCTGACATTCATTTGCATCTCAAAGAGCTCTTTGGTGAGCAAACACGACCACTAAGGCATGCTACCGTCAAGGAGCTGATCACTTTGCGCATGCGAGATGGGGCCTCGGTCCATGAGCATGGCCTAAAGGTGATCGGGCTCGTGGACAAGCTCGTTGGCATGGATCTGATCTTGCCTTCGGAGTTGACCACCGACGTGTTGCTGTTATCGCTGCCTAGCTCATTTGATCCTTTTGTGGTGAACTTCAACATGAACAAAATGGAACCGACCCTTGAGGAGTTGGTGAACATGCTTGTTACGTTTGAATCCACCATCAAGAAAGAGAAGTTGGTCCTTTATGTGGGTTCTTCATCTGGTACGAAGATTGATCCACATGGGAATGGAAAGAAGCGTTCTTTCCAACATCCCAAGAAGAACGTGCCCTCGTTGAGGCAATCTCCGAATCCCGTTGAGGCAGCCAGACCAGTTAAGGCTGACAAGACTGATGATGTATGTCATCACTGCAAGAAGCCTCGACATTGGAGGCGTAATTGCAAAGAATATCTTGCCCAGAAAAGTTCTGGAAATGGTATGTTCTAAATTGAAGTAAACATTTCAATTAACTCTACTTCTTGGGTATTGGATACCAAATGTTGATCACATCTCTGTAATGGGTTACAGGTGATGGGAAGAAGTAGGAAGCTTAAGGAAGGTGTGACCTTCTTGAGGATGGGCAATGGAGCAAGAGTTGCTGCCAAGGCTATTAAGGATGTTTACTTATTATTGAACAATGACTTTAAGTTAATTTTAAGAGATGTTTTGTTTGTACCTGTTTGGTGTAAAACATTGTTTCCATTTCTATTGTGATAAAAATGGATATTCTTGTTTATTTAGCAAAGGTGTTTGCAACATTTACAAGAATGAATGTTTAATTGGTACTTGAGAACTTGAAAACGATCTCTATAACTTAAAAGTAAAAGATATTCTACTAAATGTCCATTCAAAGGCAGATACCATATGAGATATGGATGGGTAAGCCTCCCAAATATTCTTATCTTAGAATATGGGGAGCCCTGCTTATGTGAAGCAGGTAAGTGGGAGATAAATTGGATTGTTGATCCATTTTGTGTTACTTTGTGGGATATCCAAGGAATTAAGTTGGATATCATTTCTATCATCCCCAAGAAACAAAAGTGTTTGTTTCTAGGAATGCAACCTTTTTAGAAAGGGATTTTTCTATTGGATAGAAAAAGGCAGATGATAGAACTCGAAGAGGTTCGAGAGAAACCCACAATTATAGAACCCACACCCGATGAGCCAAGAGAGGAGATACAAGCTCCTAGCAGATACGAGAAAGTCTCGAGACCACCTATGAGGTATGGTCAGCTTCTTGAAGAAGGCCATGATGAGCCTAACCATGGATGTGATCCATGGACCTTCAAGGAAGTGTTATCTGATGCCAATTCATCCAAGTGACTTGAAGAAATGGAATCTGAGTTGAATTCCATGCATTCGAACCAAGTGTAGGATCTTGTGGATCCACCTGTGGGAACTGTTCCTACAGGGACTTGGGGAGGATGGGAAGGTGTTGACCTTCAAGGCGCGATTGGTGGCAAAAGGATGTACTCAAAGACAAGGAGTTGACTTTGAGGAAACCTTTTCCCAATCGCAATGTTCAAGTCCATAAGGATTTTATTAGCCATAGCTGCATAGTATGACTATGAGATATGGCAGATGGATGTCAAGACAAACTTTCTTAAATGGGGATTTTAAGAAAGTTATTTACATGTCTAAACCTGAAGGGTTTACATCTATCGGAAGTGAGCATATGGTATGCAAACTTCAGAGATCTATTTATGATCTAAAGCAGGCATCTAGGAGTTGGAACCTCAGATTCGACAGTACAATCAAATAGTTTGATTTACTAAGAATCATGAGGGACCCTATGTGTATAAGAAGGTCAGTGGGAGTGTTGTGACATTCCTGGTGTTATATGTTGATAACATTCTACTCATTGGGAATGATGTAGGAATGTTGCAATCAACAAAGATATGGTTAGCGAGTAAGTTCTCGATGGATGAGTCAATGAGAGGACATCTACCAGTGTGTCATGGCGTGTCCCTATCCAAGTCTGTCTCCCAAGACAGATGCAGAGATAGTGGCGATGACACGCATTCCGTATGCTTCGGAAATTGGTAATATCATGTATGGGATGATATCTACACGTCCTGACGTGGCGTTTGCACTATGTGTAGTGAAAGGATATCAATCGAACCCTGGTCTTCCACACCTGAAAGCTGTGAAAGACATCCTCAAGCAGTTGAGAAGGACCAATAAGTTGTTCTTGGTCTATGGGGTGGAGAACTGAAATTGGAAGGCTATACCGACTCTGGCTTCCAAAGCGATATCGATGACTCGAAGTCAACCTCTAGGTTTGTATTCATGCTCAAAGGTGCTGCTGTCTCTTGGAAGAGTTCCAAGCAAGACAATATTACGGATTCCAGCACAGAGGCCGAATACATTGCTGCATCAGATGCAGCAAGGGAGGCTGTTTGGATAAGGAATTTCGTCCAAGAGTTGGGTGTCATTCCTAATGGAGTTGCTCCTGTCCCGGTGTTGTGTGACAACACGGGAGCTATAGCTCAAGCAAAGGAGCCTAGGTCTCATCAGAAATCCAAACTAGTATTGAGAAAGTACCACATCCTCGGAGAGATTGTGGAAAGAGGAGATGTGTCTTTTGACACGGTCGGCTCCGCCGATAATGTTGATTGATCCACTAGCTAAGCCTTTACCTGGACCATTATTCGACAAGCATCGCGAATCAATGGGTTAGATGCATAAGGGTAGTTGGCTCTAGTGCAAGTGGGAGATTGTTAGAGTAGGTGCCCGTCGAGCCAAGTGTTGGCCGAGTGTTCACAATGAAACTCTATGTATAAGCAGTCTTTATTTTAATAATATTTGAAATTATTATTTTGGCAAATCTTTATCTGTATACCCATGCTAGTTGCATAGATAAAGTCCTTGAATATACAAATAGTAGAAAGAATATGAGATGCTCATATGATGAGTATCATGAAACTCATATTTGTAATACTGTATATTCTAAACGGTTCCTAGTCGATTCAGCCGCCACTAAGAAGGATATAGGCCGCTCGAGTTAGAGACTAGTATCTGCGATGTGAGTACCATGTTTCATTGGTTGGGGACATTGTGATGTCCGAACATGCAGATAGGTGCTCCTTGTAGAGTGTACTGAACAACCCTCCATAAAAGGACTTTCCAAGTGGTTCTCACTTATCGAGTGGAAAAGTCCTGGTTTATGGTTGTACAGAATTAGTCCTTATGACCCGGGACAACATTGAGACTCTATGTGCTAGAATTACACTTTGACTTGTTTACCGACTCTCATGGGGTCATCAGGTGGCAAGGTTGGGTGTTCTGTCGAAACACATAGGAGTCGATGCATTGTCGTCGGGGATTCACCGCTTACCTTCGGGTATGGATATCCTATGTGTTATCATGTGTATGTAGGTTGAAATCTCTGGCCAGAGTATGGTTGTAATTATGAAAGGGGTTTCATAGATTACACCATTGATGCAACTACAACATGACACATAGTATCGATTCATTGACAACTCTCGATAAACCAATGGTTGTCGAATCGGTCGGGATATATGAGTTGAAGGGACCGTACTGTACGCTAACCATAATTGAATGGTTCTTGCAGGCACTATCATTTGATACCTAGGGAATCATGTAAGCGATGCTGCTAGGCGTTTAACATGATTGGTTGGGTACTATCAGACTTGAGTTCTGACGTTCTTATTATCAAGGTGTTGATAAATAAGAATGGAGCAATTGGGGTATGCTCGTATAAGGACATGTTTAGTCCGAATCACATGGTGATGTGAACCCACGGCTAGTTGTATCAATGAACCATTGAGGGCCACACAAGTACTAGCTTTCTAGATCCCGTTGAGAAGTAAAAAATAGTTCAATGTGTTGAACGGCTTATAAAGGAGTTTATAAGCGTAAGGAAAATTAGAAGTATGACTTCTATAATGGAGAAAATAGTTCAAAGTGTTGAACGACTTATAAATGAGTTTATAAGTGTAAGAAAAAAAAAATAGAAGTGTGACTTCTATGAGAGAAATGTAAATTTTGATTTATGGAAGTGTTCCTAAATTAAAATTTGGCCAAGTGAATAATGTAATTGAAAATTGTGATTTTCATAAACATTATTATGGACTAAATAAATTAATTCAAGTGTTGAATTAATTAAACACTAGTGGACCTAGTAGAGTCCAAATAATTAAATTAATTCAAGTGTTGAATTAATTAAATAATATTGAGTCTTGTAGAGCTCAATTAAAATAATTATTTAACTAGTGGGACTTGGGTAAATTCAAGTAATGTTTAATTAGTCTCAAATATGTTTGAGATAATTAAATTTAGTCCAAGGTTTTTAATTTGATTAAAAAAACCATATTATATAATATGCATGCATGGGAGGTCAAGAGTTGGAGACTACTTTTTGGGATATCAAGGCATGGCATGCAAAAAGGTGTTTTTGCTTTTTGCTTTTTGGACATCCAAGACTAGTCTTCCTTCCCCATTCTAGCAATGCACTTGGCCGAAACTTCTTGCATATTCTCTCCATATTTTTTTTTCTTTTTGTGTTCTTCAATTTGTTGGAGAAAACACACACTTCTCTTTGAAAAATCCTCATGTTTTTCTAGTGCAAAATATGAGGGGATCTTCCTAGTTAGTGGTGGGCCTAATTTTGAAGGAAAGGAAGGAAAGCTTGTAGATCTTCTTCCATTCAAGAGCTAAGGTTTTTAAATCTTAGTTGGAGCCATACATCAACCTCAAGAGGTTGATAGGTACACTTTCTTACACCCTATGAATGTCATTTTGTGTTTTTATTGTATTTGTTGCACAATGTATGGGGTGGCCGAAATTTTGAGCTAAAAATTTTAGATTTCAAACTTCCGTTGCGCTTCCGGCCACCGTAACCGGTCCGCTTTCAGATATGGAGATACTGTTAGGGTTACTTGATTGTACAGATGCGCAGAGGGTTAAATTTGTAAGTTATCAGTTACGAGAGGCTGCCAGAAATTGGTGGATTACGATCAAAGGTATATTAGAACTACGTGGTACGGTGATCACGTGGGAAGTCTTTAGAACTGAATTCTATCAACGATTTTTCTCAGTGTCTTATAGAGAGGACAAAAGAGCGGAATTTGAGAATTTGAGACAAGGTCAAATGAATGTTGAAGAATATATTGCCAAATTCTCTACGCTACTGCATTTTGCTCCTCAGTTGGCTGGGAATGATGAAGCTGTAGTGAATCAGTTCGTCAGAGGATTGAATTCAGAGATAGTAGCATTGATGAATATACAGCAACCTTATCATTTTGCTGATGTCTTAAGTAAAGCGAAGAGAGCGGAGGCCAGTCTGACTAGACAATTGACAAGGTTGTGTGTGAAGCAACCGCAGACACAGCAATCCCCTCTCCGATTGGATCGTGGCAGGACAAGTGGAAAGCAAGAATTATTGAAAGCTCGGAAGAAACAGTTCAAGAAGTTAGGAAGTGGTTCCTCCAGTTCCAGTGGTTCCAGTCCGAGTTATACTGGAGTCTATTGCGCTAGATGTGGAGGGAGACATCCCACCGAACAATGCCAGGGAGTGACTGGTAGATGCAATATCTGCGGACAGCATGGGCATTTTGCTAGAGTGTGTCCTCAGAAGGGTTCCCAAAGATTCCAGGGAGCAGGACCATCGGGTGGTAGTGCGTGAAAAAAACAGACCCAGTAGTTACAACAGGTACCATTCTTTATGATTATATTGCATACGTATTGATATATACTAATGCATTCTTTATGAGTATCTGTGATTGGATAGCATGAAGATATGCTGTATCTGTTGGGTCTGTGTATACTGTAGTATTGATTCCTTGGCTGTTGAGGAATATGTTGATATCAGAAATTTCTGTGACAAATTATATACTACAGTTAGATGAGGATGGGACTGGATTAGATTATGATGTACTTGTAATTGTCTGATTTGGATTGCATTATTGACATGTATATGCTAAACAAGTACAGAAATATCGTAGAATGTGTTCCAGAAATGGTAAGATTTAGACCCGATCTAGTTGATAAATGAGGATTTTAGATCCAGAATCCCTTAGAAAATTGTATTGTTTAGGGCTCGATTATTACAGAAAGGAACAGATGGCATCCTTATGTATCCAGTAGATCCACTGAAATCGAGCCTAACAATTTCAAATTTGATAGTAATATACGAGTAGATTGCTAATCGTTAGATAAGATGTGAGATTTGTTTTGTATCAGAAAGATAGATTTTAGAATTGAATCGATACCAAGTACTGTGTTTAGTTAGAATTCAGTACAGAATGAAGTGAAAGAATTGACAGATTGAAGTAGGGACTGAAGAATACAGTTGATTGAGTATTTGTTCGTCGATATTTCAGATTCTGTTCTAGATTGATAGAGTCTGTATTCAGAAATATTCTGAAGATTTAGGCTTGTTATATCTATGATCTGAGGATATATGCACAGTATCTTACTGACTAATTAAATATTTGAAGCTTTTGGTGATTATTCAGAAAACGGTGTTCTTGTATACAGAGATGGGTCAGGTAGGAATCCGGTATACAGTTATTGATACAGGTTTTTATTCAGACTATGCAGTATCAGAAATATCAAAATTAGCAGAATGTCAAAGATGTCAGAACTTTATTAGCTGGTTTGGGCAGATTATCTTCTTCTGATTATCTTATTCTCGTATTGCTGTATATCTGCTTAGTATTGTTATTGTTCTCTAAATCAGTATTTGAGACATTTTATATTGGTTGGGAGTATATTCTTTTTGCAGATGAGATATAACAGTTGATCTGGGCAGTATGAAGATTGGTCAGCCAGCCAGAATTTATTATGTTATGAGTTTCTTAAACTCACTAGATCTGTATAAGTTCTTTCTATTCAGAATTCGATGTGATATTACCGTTATTGTGAATCAGGGTAATACAGCTTATTGTAAACAGTTGAAATCAGAGCAGAGTATCGTTTACAGTAACAGATATGTGACTTTGTGTTTGTATCAGACAGACTACTTCTATTGTGTGATGTCAGAATGTTTCAGAATTATTTATAGCTTTTGATATGGGTAGTCAGAGCCGAATGCCAGGTAGGTATTTCTTCATTATTTTATATTATTAACTGATTGTTTATACCGGATAGTTCGAATCTGAAGTCACAAGTAGGGTCAGAAATGCACCGCAGGGGATTCAGTTTTCATTCAGATATTTCAGAATGTATGATATTCGAACAAATAGTGTTGGTATAGACAGATTTGATCAGTTATAACAGAATTTGTACCGAAATGTTGGCAGAAATTGTACGATGTGTCCTAATCGCTAACAGTAGAAGTTAGAAAGATAGAACTCAGAAGATTATTACCGACTTAGTATAATCCTGAATAGAAATGGAAGTACATTTCTAGGACTGATGTAATGAAATTACCGCCATTTTATTCAGATTGGGATATGGTATGATCGTGATTGATAGATTTTTCAATCTATATCTAGTAGTTTGTAAAGATGATGTACAAACAAAACTAGAAGACAGAGATCACTGTCAAAGAAATAATCAGATTGATGTGATTGTGATGAAGTGTGTACTTGTGGTAGATTATATCATAAGCTCTCTCTGGCAGATTGTTCACAAATTGACAGGTAGTCGGAGTGTCTTGTTCAGATATTGAAAGATATTGGTAGAACTCTAGTGCTGAATGTTAGCACTAGTTATCAAGATAATTCAGAATGGATAGATGTAGGAAACCAATGTCGCATGATGACGATTGGTATTTGAAACCGAAGAGGGAATAGGTCCTTGATTGAGATAAACAGATGGGATAGCAACTACAGATGGTATTGCTTTGTTATGGATTGCAATTAGTATATACGGATGTTGTATAGCCAATGTTATCCGACTGAGATACTTGATGAATTCTGATTCCAGACTACAATTTGAGATTGATTCGGCTAGAATGAGTTAAAGAAAGATACCTCAAAATGTTGTTAGTGAGATGAGTTTAGATGTTAAACTCTGTTATATATTTCTTCTGATAAATGTGGTTTGATGATTGGTGAGTTCGAGGACGAACTCAGATTTAAGAGGGGGAGAAATGTAATGCCCGGGAATTTAATTATCGTAATCTGAAATGCTTTGGATATGATTACTGTAATCAGAGATTAATCCGGAATGATTTATTTAATTAATCGAGATGATTATAGACGGAACGGATCGGACCGGGAGAGTCGCGAAAAGAATTAAAATTATGTGTGCAAGAAAGGTCCCGCGCACATGCGCAGCATGTATTGGCGCACATGCGCGGAGATGGCAGAAGCAGCGGCGCATATGCGCGAAGATAATGGCGCATATGCGCGGAAGGGACAGAATGGTTGGTGCATATGCGCGGAAAGATTTGCGCATATGCGCGAGAAGGAAATTGCTAGTTCGAAGGAACTGGCGCATATGCGCGACTTTGTGCGCGCATATGCGCGAAACGTGCAAGACATGCACCTTGCCACTTGTCTTGCGTGCATGAAAGGTATATATATATGCATGTAAAAACTCGAATTCTCCTCAGAATTTGCAAAGGGGGAATCGAGGAAAGCTTCCGGGGAAAACTTGGTTCTTAGTTTTAGAAATTGATTTACGAGCAAATCGTTTATCTGAATTGAAATCCGACTTCGGTACTGTGTTCCTATCAACGCAGGCTACGCAAGGACGTAAGTTTTATTACGTTTAGACAAGATTTGATTTTATGATGTTGTCAGAATTGAATATGATTCAGATATGGTGTTTCTACTACCGTAGATATTGTAGAATCGAAGTCAGATTTAGAAATAGACTGGTTATGGCATTGTTATGAATTTTAGAGTTGATTTGATTGAGATTACTATCACAATTATGCTGTTATTCATTTTAAAGTGTACAGATACTGAAGTTATAGATTGTACTGAGATTTATTAGGAATTCTGGTATTATAATTGTGATGTTAAGATTGACGGGGTTACAAGACTGTATTGTTATGCCGTCTAAACATCAGTGGGTACAGATTGATCAGATTCAGTATTGGTTTCTGTTATCTTGTGATATTGTTGATATGAATCAGATTGTAGTTTATTCAGATATTGACCAGACAAATTTTGAATTGGATTACACATTGATACAGTGTATTGGTTATTGTCATTTCAGATCAGATATGGACAAATTCGACTTCGAGACGTCGTCTTCATCAGATTAGGAAGACAAAGGTATAATGCATGTGATATTCGGGAAGTCCCAACTCAAATGAAATCTCATTTGAGTTTCCCAATAAAATCACATACTAGATTATTGTTTATATTGTTACCTGATTATGCTCTGATTATAGAATTGTATTCAAGCAGGTAAGATAATTGTGATATTCAGTTATGAATATGATTATGCTTGTTTACAGATTGTTATTCATTGCATTTAAGATAGGAAAGTCTTGACAGTCATTGTCAGACTTCTAGACGTTCGGTGTATCTCAACTTAGGAGTAGCCATTACTCCTATTGCCAGCCGTCGATATTACTCGGACCGAAGTCTAGGAATAAGACGTACAGCACCTCGATTGGGAGGGTAGGTGACAGCCAGTGACGTCTTATTCACCCCGGGATCCCTAGAGTTATAGTTGAGTCAAGTCTAGATATGATTTGATTATGAACTGCATGTTTATATGAATTGGGTTCATAGACTTTGGAACCAATTGTTATTGCTTTCAGTTATGACATCATGTTTCATGATTTAGATTATTTGTATGCATGTTTATCTGATTAGAGTGGCATGTTTAATTAGATTAGATTTCATAGCTGATGAAATCTATTACTATTGTCTTTGCTTTTATTCATGACAGCATGTTGCATGAATCATTATGTGTATATGCATGTTTACCATGTTTTATACTGGGATTTATTCTCACCGGAGTTATCCGGCTGTTGTCTTGTTTTGTATGTGTGCATGACAACAGGTGGGGATGGATCAGGGTCGGGATGACGATGAGAGAAGACGAGTTAGCGTGGTGATTCCGGACTTGTAGCAGACTTGGTTTATTACTTGAATTTAGTAATTGAACCTTAGACTTATGTTGTATAGTATTGTGCTTTTCTACTGAACTGTAAGTTTTATACAGATATGTATATTATTAGATGCCATTACCTTCCGCGTTTATCTTTTAAAAAGAAAAATTTCTAGACCCTGTTTATCAGAACCGATTATTAAATCCCAACGATGATTAAGAAGATGATTAGAGTCCGGGTCCCCACAGACTATGAGTAGATTGCTTCAGAGAGGAGCAGAGGGCTTTCTCGTATATTCAGTAGATTTACTGAAGTCGAGCCCAGCATTGGCAGATCTACCAGTGGTTTGCGAGTTTGCAGATGTATTCCCAGACGAGATTCCAGGGTTGCCTCCAGTTCGAGAGGTTGATTTCAGCATCGATCTTGTGCCAGGCAGTGTTCCTATCTCGAGAGCTCCGTATAGGATGGCACCGATAGAGCTGAAAGAGTTGAAAGCACAGCTGGAAGATCTTCTGTCCAAGGGATATATCAGACCCAGTGTATCTCCTTGGGGTGCTCCGGTGCTTTTCGTTCGAAAGAAAGATGGTTCGATGCGACTGTGCATTGATTATAGGCAGTTGAACAAGGCAACAGTGAAGAATAAGTATCCTTTGCCTCACATCGACGATTTGTTTGATCAGTTACAGGGATCTTCTGTATACTCGAAGATTGATTTGAGGTCAGGGTATCATCAGCTCCGAGTTAGAGACGTTGATATTCCAAAGACTGCATTCCGAACCAGGTATGGACACTACGAGTTTGTTGTTATGCCTTTTGGTTTGACGAATGCACCTGCGGTGTTTATGAGTTTGATGAACCACATTTTTCAGAGATATTTAGATGATTTTGTGATTGTGTTCATTGATGATATTTTGGTATATTCCAAGAGTCTGACTGAGCATGCAGATCATCTGAGGATCGTATTGAAGACTTTATGAAAAGAGCAGTTGTATGCCAAAATGTCCAAGTGTGAATTCTGGTTGCGACAGGTTGTCTTCTTGGGGCATATTATATCTGGAGATGGTATTGCTGTAGATCGAGTAAAGTTGAGGCTGTGATCAGTTGGCCGAGACCGACTTCTGTGCCTGAGATACGCAGTTTCATGGGTCTAGCCGGGTATTATCGTCGTTTTATCCGAGATTTCTCCAGTATAGCGAAGCCGATTACCCAGTTGACACAGAAGAACATGCCATTCGTGTGGTCAGAAGAGTGTGAGAGCAGTTTTGTTGAGCTGAAGAAGAGACTGAGTAGTGCACCTGTCTTGACGATTCCTTCAGGTACAGGTGAGTTCGTTGTATATTGTGACGCATCTCACAGAGGGCTAGGATGTGTTCTTATGCAGCGAGGGCACGTGATAGCGTACGCCTCTAGACAGTTGAAGCCACACGAGACTCGTTACCCGATTCATGATCTTGAATTGGCGGCAATTGTCTTTGCACTCAAGATCTGGCGTCATTATCTGTATGGCGAGAAATTTGAGATCTATTCCGATCATAAGAGTTTGAAGTATCTCTTTTCTCAGTCAGAGTTGAACATGAGGCAGCGACGATGGCTTGATCTGCTGAAAGATTTTGATTGCGAGATCAAATACCATCCAGGGAAGTCAAATGCAGCGGCAGACGCCTTGAGTCGAAAGGTATGTGCTCTTTCCTTGTCGACTATAGGTGTATCGAGTTTAGTAGAAGATTGTTGCTTGTCTGGATTGACATTTGATACAGAGAGTAGACCGTTGCGACTTGATGCGATTCAGATTGAGCCAGATCTGATTTTGAGGATCAAAGAAGCGTAGAGAACTGATCCGAGTGTTCAGAGGTCGATTGATATGGTCAGCGCTGGACATATCTCAGAATATCAGGTCAGAGATTCTGTTCTGTATGTGAATAACCGTCTAGTAGTGCCAGATGTTTCAGACTTGAGACGACAGATCATGTCAGAGGCACACTGTAGTCGGTTTAGTATTCATCCTGGTGGCAGGAAGATGTATAACGACTTGAAGACACAATTCTGGTGGAAGCAGATGAAGACAGATATTGCAGAATTTGTGTCTAGATGTCTGAATTGCCAACAGGAGAAGGCCGAGAGGAAGAAGCCCGGAGGTTTACTTCAGAGTTTGTCTGTTCCTGAATGGAAATGGGACCACATTTCCATGGACTTCGTGACGAAGTTACCTCGATCTTCGCGGGGCTGTGATTCGATTTGGGTCATCATTGATAGACTGACCAAATCAGCTTGCTTTATTCCGTAAAGAATGACCTATCGACACGATCAGATGGCAGAGTTGTATGTCAGAGAGGTCGTCAGATTGCACGGTGTGCCGAAGTCGATCGTATCAGATCGGGATCCACGATTCACTTCTCACTTTTGGCACAGCCTGCAGCAGGCTTTGGTTACGACTTTACACCTGTGCACTGCTTATCATCCTCAGACGGACGGACAGTCAGAGCGGACTATCCAGACTTTAGAGGACATGCTGAGAGCTGTAGTACTAGACTTTGGTACTAGTTGGCAAGATTCATTGCCGTTGTGTGAGTGAAAATACAACAACAGCTATCAGACGAACATAGAGATGGCACCGTTCGAAGCTTTATACGGAAAGAAGTGCAGATCTCCGTTGTACTGGGATGATATTTCTGAGATACCCGAGTCAGGGCCTGATATGATTCGTGAGATGACCGAGAAAGTGAAGATCATTCAGAAGCGGATGAAGACGGCACAGGATAGGCAAGCGAAATACGCCACTTTCAGACGCAGACCGTTAGTATTTGAGCAGGGAGACAGAGTATTTTTGAAGATTTCACCTTTCAGAGGCATTGTCAGATTTGGCAAGCGAGGAAAGTTGTCTCCTAGATACGTCGGTCCATACGAGATCCTTGAGAAGATTGGCGATCGAGCTTACAGACTTGCTCTTCCTCCTTCATTATCTGGTATACATGACGTGTTTCATGTATCGATGTTGTTTAGATATGTTAACCAAGTACAGGGCCACTGTAGATTGTTTCCACAAGATTGTCAGATTCAGACCCGATATGACAGATGAGTGGAAATTCTACGGCAAGGGTTCCGGATCTCGGATTCCCTTAGTATCTGCTCTGACTATGTAATGCCCGGGAATTTAATTATCGTAATCTGAAATGCTTTGGATATGATTACTGTAATCAGATATTAATCCGGAATGATTTATTTAATTAATCGAGATGATTATTGACGGAACGGATCGGACCGGGAGAGTCGCGAAAAGAATTAAAATTATGTGTGCAAGAAAGGTCCCGCGCACATGCGCAGCATGTATTGGCGCACATGCGCGGAGATGGCAGAAGCAGCGGCGCATATGCGCGAAGATAATGGCGCATATGTTAGAGTAGGTGCACGTCGAGCCAAGTGTTGGCCGACTGTTCACAATCAAAAGATAATGGCGCATATGTTAATAATATTTCAATTTATTAATTTGGCGCATCTTTATCTTTATACCCATGCTTGTTGCATAGATAAAGTCCTTGAATATACAAATAGTAGAAAGAATATGAGATGCTCATATGATGAGTATCATGAAACTCATGGAGCGAGCCAAAGGGTTATTGGATTTGATCCATACCGATGTGTGCGGTCCGCTTAGCATCACCACTAAGCATGGACATGCCTACTTCATCACCTTTACCGATGACCATTCGAGGTATGGGTATGTGTATTTGATGAAATACAAGTCTGAAGCCTTTGAAAGGTTCAAAGAATTCAGAAGTGAAGTAGAGAAGCAATTGGGACGAAGCATCAAGACACTTCGATCGGATCGAGGTGGTGAGTACTTGAGTGCCGAGTTCCAAGAGTATCTTAGAGAGAATGGGATTCTCTCGCAGTGGACTCCGCCCGCTACACCGCAGTTAAATGGTGTTTCGGAACGTCGTAATCGGACTTTGATGGACATGGTTCGGTCTATGATGGGGTTCACGGAGTTGCCGCCATCCTTTTGGGGATATGCGCTTGAAACAGCGGCACTGTTGTTGAACAATGTCCATACAAAGGCAGTTGACAAGACTCCATATGAGATATGGATGGGTAAGCCTCCCAAGTATTCTTATCTTAGAATATGGGGGTGTCCTGCTTATGTGAAGCAGACAGTGGGAGATAAATTGGATAGTCGATCAATTTTATGCTACTTTGTGGGATATCCAAGAAATTCCATTGGATATTATTTCTATCATCCCCAAGAAACAAAGGTGTTTGTTTCTAGGAACGCAACCTTTTTGGAAAAAGAATTTCTATTAGATAGAAAAGGCGAGATGATAGAACTCGAAGAGGTTCGAGAGGCACCCACAGTTGTAGAACCCACACCCAATGAGCTAAGTGAGGAGATACAAGCTCCTAGGAGATCCGAGAGGATCTCGAGACCACCTATGAGGTATGGTCTGCTTCTTGAAGAGGGCCATGATGAGCCTAATCTTGGATGTGATCCAAGGACCTTCAAGGAAGCGTTATCAGATGCCGATTCATCCAAATGGCTTGAAGCAATGGAATCTGAGATGAATTCCATGCATTCGAACCAAGTGTGGAATCTTGTGGATCCACCTGAGGGAACTGTTCCCATAGGATGTAAATGGATTTACAAGAGGAAACTTGGGGCGGATGGGAAGGTATTGACCTTCAAGGCGCGATTGGTAGCAAAAGGGTATACTCAAAGGCAAGGTGTTGACTATGAGGAAACCTTTTCTCCAGTTGCGATGTTCAAGTCCATTAGGATATTGCTAGCCATAGCTGCATGGTTTGACTATGAAATATGGCAGATGGATGTGAAGACAGCCTTCCTTAATGGGGATATTAAGGAAGAAATTTACATGTCTCAGCCTGAGGGGTTTACATCCATCGGAAGTGAGCATATGGTATGCAAACTTCAAAGATCTATTTATGGTCTTAAGCAGGCATCGAGGAGTTGGAACCTCAGATTCGATAGTACAATCAAAGAGTTTGGTTTTACTAAGAATCCTGAGGAACCCTGTGTATATAAGAAGGTCAGTGGGAGTGCTGTGACATTCCTAGTTCTTTATGTTGATGACATTCTACTCATTGGGAATGATGTAGGAATGTTGCAATCAACAAAGATATGGTTAGCAAGTAAGTTCTCAATGCAGGACTTGGGTGAAGCATCTTTTGTATTGGGAATACAGATCTATAGAGATAGATCAAGAAGATTGCTTGGTCTCACCCAGTCCACATACATTGATACCATCGTGAAGCGGTTCTCGATGGATGAGTCCAAGAGAGGACATCTACCAATGTGTCATGGCGTGTCCCTATCCAAGTCTATGTCTCCCAAGACTGATGCAGAGATAGCGGCGATGACACGAATTCCGTATGCTTCGGCTATTGGTAGTATCATGTATGGGATGATATCTACACGTCCTGACGTGGCATTTGCACTAAGTGTAGTGAGTAGATATCAATCCAACCCTGGTCTTCCACACTGGAAAGCTGTGAAAGACATCCTCAAGTATTTGAGAAGGACCAATAAGTTGTTTTTGGTCTATGGGGGTGGAGAACTAAAATTGGAAGGCTATACCGACTCTAGCTTCCAAAGCGATGTTGATGACTCGAAGTCAACCTACGGATTCATATTCATGCTCAATGGTGGTGCTGTCTCTTGGAAGAGTTCCAAGCAAGACAGTACTGCGGATTCCACCACTGAGGCAGAATACATTGCTGCATCGGCTGCAGCAAAGGAGGCTGTTTGGATTAGGAATTTCGTCCAAGAGTTGGGCGTCATTCCAAATGGAGTTGCTCCTATCCCGGTGATGTGCGACAACACGGGAGCCATAGCTCAGGCGAAGGAGCCAAGGTCTCATCAGAAGTCCAAACACGTATTGAGAAAGTACCACATCCTCAGAGAGATCGTGGAAAGAGGAGATGTCGTGATTGACAAAGTCGGCTCCGCAGATAATGTTGCTGATCCACTAACTAAGCCTTTACCAGGACCATCGTTCGAGAAGCATCGCGAATCAATGGGTCTAAAGTATATAGGTAGTTGGCTCTAGTGCAAGTGGGAGATTGTTAGAGTAGGTGCACGTCGAGCCAAGTGTTGGCCGACTGTTCACAATGAAACTCTTTGTATAAACGATCTTTATTTTAATAATATTTCAATTTATTAATTTGGCGCATCTTTATCTTTATACCCATGCTTGTTGCATAGATAAAGTCCTTGAATATACAAATAGTAGAAAGAATATGAGATGCTCATATGATGAGTATCATGAAACTCATATTTGGAATACTGTATATTCTAAACCGTTCCTAGTCGATTCAGCCGCCACTAAGAAGGATAAAGGCCGCTCGAGTTAGAGACTAGTATCTGCGATGTGAGTACCATGTTTCATTGGTAGGGGACATTGTGATGTCCGAGCATGCAGATAGGTGCTCCTGGTAGAGTGCACTGAACAACCCTCTATAAAGGACTTTCCAAGTGGTTCTCACTTATCGAGTGGAAAAGTCCTAGTTTATGGTTGTACACCATTAGTCCTTATGACCCGGGACAACATTGAGACTCTATATGCTAGAGTTTCACTTTGACTTGTTTACCGACTCTTATGGGGTCATCAGGTGGCAAGGTTGGGTGTTACGGCGAAACATATAGGAGTCGATGCATTGTAGCCGGGGATTCACCGCTTACCTACGGGTATGGATATCCTATGTGTTTTTCATGTATCTGTGGGTTGAAATCTCTGATCAGAGTATGGTGGTAATTATGAAAGGAGTTTCATAGATTACACCATCGATGCAACCACAACATGACACATAGTATCGATTCATTGACAACTCTCGATAGACCAATAGTTGTCGAGTCGGTCGGGATATATGAGTTGAAGGGACCGTACTGTACGCTAACCATAATTGAATGGTTCTTGCAGGCACTATCATGTGATACCTAGGGAATCACGTAAGCGATGCTGCTAGGCGTTTAACGTGATTGGTTGGGTGCTATCAAACTTGAGTTCTGACGTTCTTACTATCAAGGAGTTGATAAGTAAGAATGGAGCAATTGGGGTATGCTCGAATAAGGACATGTTTAGTCCGAATCACATGGAGATGTGAACCCACGGCTAGTTGTATCAATGAACCATTGAGGGCCACACAAGTACTTGCTTTGTAAATCCCGAAGAGAAGTAAAAAAAAAATAGTTCAAGGTGTTGAACGGCTTATAAATGTGTTTATAAGCGTAAAGAAAAATAGAAGTATGACTTCTATGAGAGAAATATAAATTTTAATTTATGGAAGTGTTCCTAAGATTAAAATTTGGCCAAGTAAATAATGTAGTTGAAAATTGTGATTTTCATAAACATTGTTGTGGACTAAATTAAATTAATTCAAGTGTTGAATTAATTAAACACTAGTAGACCTAGTAGAGTCTAAATAATTAAATTAATTCAAGTGTTGAATTAATTAAATAATATTGAGTCTTGTAGAGCTCAATTTAAATAATTATTTAACTAGTGGGACTTGAGTAAAATCAAGTAATATTTAATTTATCTCAAATGTGTTTGAGATAATAAAATTTAGTCTATGGTTTTTGATGTGTTAAAAAACCATATAATATATAAGTGAGACATGTAGGGATTGCATGCTTGGGAGGTGAAGAGCCTTGATTACTTTTTATTAAAATATTCAAAAGGCATGCAACTTTTGGGGAACAACTTTTGTAACACCCAAGGCTAATCTTCCCACTCCCACTTACCTCACCTTGGCCGAAAACTTGAGGGGATTTTCTCTCACATTTTTCTTCCTTTTTGTTCTTCATTTTCTTGGAGCAAAAATCATTCTCTTTGAAAAATCCTTGAGTTTTTCTAGTGCAAAACTTGAGGGGATTTACATAGCTAAGTGGTGGGCCTTATTCTTGAATGGGAATAAGAAGGAGCTTGTAGATTTGTCTACCAAAGAAGAGCTAAAGTATTCATACTTTAGTTGGAGCCATTTCATCAACTCTAAGGAGTTGATAGGTAAATTTCTACAAACATCCTATGCATGGTTTTAGTTTTTTGCAAATATTACACAAAACATTTGGGGGGGCCGAAAATTCTTGATAAAAATTTTAATTTTTCGCTTCCGTTGCGTTTCTGGCCTCCGTAACCGGTCCGCTTTCAGCATATTCGCGGAAGGGACAGAATGGTTGGTGCATATGCGCGGAAAGATTGGCGCATATGCGCGAGAAGGAAATTGCTAGTTCGAAGGAACTGGCGCATATGCGCGACTTTGTGCGCGCATATGCGCGAAACGTGCAAGACATGCACCTTGCCACTTGTCTTGCGTGCATGAAAGGTATATATATATGCATGTAAAAACTCGAATTCTCCTCAGAATTTGCAAAGGGGGAATCGAGGAAAGCTTCCGGGGAAAACTTGGTTCTTAGTTTTAGAAATTGATTTACGAGCAAATCGTTTATCTGAATTGAAATCCGACTTTGGTACTGTGTTCCTATCAACGCAGGCTACGCAAGGACGTAAGTTTTATTACGTTTAGACAAGATTTGATTTTATGATGTTGTCAGAATTGAATATGATTCAGATATGGTGTTTCTACTACCGTAGATATTGTAGAATCGAAGTCAGATTTAGAAATAGACTGGTTATGGCATTGTTATGAATTTTAGAGTTGATTTGATTGAGATTACTATCACAATTATGCTGTTATTCATTTTAAAGTGTACAGATACTGAAGTTATAGATTGTACTGAGATTTATTAGGAATTCTGGTATTATAATTGTTATGTTAAGATTGACGGGGTTACAAGACTGTATTGTTATGCCGTCTAAACATCAGTGGGTACAGATTGATCAGATTCAGTATTGGTTTCTGTTATCTTGTGATATTGTTGATATGAATCAGATTGTAGTTTATTCAGATATTGACCAGACAAATTTTGAATTGGATTACACATTGATACAGTGTATTGGTTATTGTCATTTCAGATCAGATATGGACAAATTCGACTTCGAGACGTCGTCTTCATCAGATCAGGAAGACAAAGGTATAATGCATGTGATATTCGGGAAGTCCCAACTCAAATGAAATCTCATTTGAGTTTCCCAATAAAATCACATACTAGATTATTGTTTATATTGTTACCTGATTATGCTCTGATTATAGAATTGTATTCAAGCAGGTAAGATAATTGTGATATTCAGTTATGAATATGATTATGCTTGTTTACAGATTGTTATTCATTGCATTTAAGATAGGAAAGTCTTGACAGTCATTGTCAGACTTCTAGACGTTCGGTGTATCTCAACTTAGGAGTAGCCATTACTCCTATTGCCAGCCGTCGTGTAATGCCCAAGAATCTGATTAACGTAATCTGAGATGATTAACGTAATCTGAGATGATTTATTGATGATGAACGAATATGAGTATAGTTAGACCACTTCGGAACCAAATTGGTTAAAACATATGAGTTATGTAATGTTTGGGCAGAACCGGTGGCGCCCGAGCGGTAGAAAGAGACCGCCCGAGCGCCAATGTTCAACAAAGAAGAGTCTCGGGCAGAAGAGGTGGCGCCCGAGCGGTAGAATAGTACCGCTCGAGCGCCAATGGAGGAGCATCCGGACAGAGAGCCTCGCGCCCGGGCGGCAGATTGATATATAATGCATGTGATATAGCTTGACATCGGTTTTATGTCAAGCTATAAAATGTGCCATATTAGAAAATCTATCCACAACAACAAAAATAGAATCTCTCCCCTTCTTAGTCCTAGGCAACCCCAAAATAAAGTCCACAGAAATGTCAATCCAAGTTCTTTTTAAGAATAGCACGCAAAAGTGTTCTCAAAGTTCTATTGACAACTTCAGTTTGTCCATCCGTTTGAGGATGACAAATAGTAGAAAACAACAATTTTGTGCCAAGTTTAGCCCATAAAGTATTCCAAAAGTAACTCAAGAATTTAACATCGTGACCAGAAACAATAGTCGTAGGCATTCCATGCAATCTAACGACTTCTCTAAAGAACAAATCCGCAATGTTTGATGCATCATCGGTTTTATGACAAGCTATAAAATGTGCCGTCTTAGAGAATCTATCCACAACAACAAAAATAGAATCCCTCCCCTTCTTAGTCCTAGGCAACCCCAAAATAAAGTCCATAGAAATGTCAATCCAAGTTCTTTTTAAGAATAGCACGCTGAAGTGTTCCCAAAGTTCTATTGAAAACTTCAGTTTGTCCATCCGTTTGAGGATGACAAGTAGTAGAAAACAACAATTTTGTGCCAAGTTTAGCCCATAAAGTATTCCAAAAGTAACTCAAGAATTTAACATCGTGACCAGAAACAATAGTCGTAGGCATGCCATGCAATCTAACGATTTCTCTAAAGAACAAATCCGCAATGTTTGAAGCATCATCGGTGTTATGACAAGCTATAAAATGTGCCATCTTAGAGAATCTATCCACAACAACAAAAATAGAATCCCTCCCCTTATTAGTCCTAGGCAACCCCAAAATAAAGTCCATAGAAATGTCAATCCAAGTTCTTTTTAAGAATAGCACGCTGAAGTGTTCCCAAAGTTCTATTGACAACTTCAGTTTGTCCATCCATTTGGGGATGACAAGTAGTAGAAAACAACAATTTTGTGCCAGGTTTAGCCCATAAAGTCTTCCAAAAGTAACTCAAGAATTTAACATCGCGACCAAAAACAATAGTCGTAGGCATGCCATGCAATCTAACGATTTCTCTAAAGAACAAATCCGCAATGTTTGAAGCATCATCGGTGTTATGACAAGCTATAAAATGTGCCATCTTAGAGAATCTATCCACAACAACAAAAATAGAATCCCTCCCCTTCTTAGTCCTAGGCAACCTTAAAATAAAGTCCATAGAAATGTCAATCCAAGTTCTTTTTAAGAATAGCACGCTGAAGTGTTCCCAAAGTTCTATTGACAACTTCAGTTTTTCCATCCATTTGGGGATGACAAGTAGTAGAAAACAACAATTTTGTGCCAGGTTTATGTTAGAGTAGGTGCACGTCGGGCCAAGTGTTGGCCGACTGTTCACAATGAAACTCTTTGTATAAACGATCTTTATTTTAATAATATTTGAATTTATTAATTTGGCGCATCTTTATCTTTATACCCATGCTAGCTGCATAGATAAAGCCCTTGAATATTCAAATAGTAGAAAGAATATGAGATGCTCATATGATGAGTATCATGAAACTCATATTTGTAATACTGTATATTCTAAACTGTTCCTAGTCGATTCAGCCGCCACTAAGAAGGATAAAGGCCGCTCGAGTTAGAGACTAGTATCTGCGATGTGAGTACCATGTTTCATTGGTAGGGGACATTGTGATGTCCGAGCATGCAGATAGGTGCTCCTGGTAGAGTGCACTGAACAACCCTCCATAAAAGGACTTTCCAAGTGGTTCTCACTTATCGAGTGGAAAAGTCCTGGTTTATGGTTGTACACCATTAGTCCTTATGACCCGGGACAACATTGAGACTCTATGTGCTAGCGTTTCACTTTGACTTGTTTACCGACTCTTATGGGGTCTTTAGGTGGCAAGATTGGGTGTTATGGCGAAACATATAGGAGTCGATGCATTGTAGTCGGGGATTCACCGCTTACCTACGGGTATGGATATCCTATGTGTTTTTCATGTATGTGTGGGTTGAAATCTCTGATCAGAGTATGGTGGTAATTATGAAAGGGGTTTCATATATTACACCATCGATGCAACCACAACATGACACATAGTATCGATTCATTGACAACTCTCGATAAACCAATAGTTGTCGAATCGGTCGGGATATATGAGTTGAAGGGACCGTACTGTACGCTAACCATAATTGAATGGTTCTTGCAGGCACTATCATGTGATACCTAGGGAATCACGTAAGCGATGCTGCTAGGCGTTTAACGTGATTGGTTGGGTACTATCAGACTTGAGTTCTGACGTTCTTACTATCAAGGAGTTGATAAGTAAGAATGGAGCAATTGGGGTATGCTCGAATAAGGACATGTTTAGTCCGAATCACATAGAGATGTGAACCCACGGCTAGTTGTATCAATGAACCATTGAGGGCCACACAAGTACTTGCTTAGTAAATCCCGATGAGAAGTAAAATAGTTCAATGTGTTGAACGGCTTATAAATGTGTTTATAAGCGTTAAGAAAATAGAAGTTTGACTTCTAAGAGAGAAATATAAATTTTAATTTATGGAAGTGTTCCTAAGATTAAAATTTGGCCAAGTAAATAATGTAGTTGAAAATTGTGATTTTCATAAACATTATTGGGGACTAAATTAAATTAATTCAAGTGTTGAATTAATTAAACACTAGTGGACCTAGTAGAGTCCAAATAATTAAATATAATTCAAGTGTTGAATTAATAATATTGAGTCTAGTAGAGCTCAATTAAAATAATTATTTAACTAGTGGGACTTGAATAAATTCAAGTAGTATTTAATTAATCTTAAATGTGTTTGAGATAATTAAAATTTAGTCCATGGTTTTTAATGTGTTAAAAACCATATTATATATGCATGACATGCTAGGGTTTGCATGCTTGGGAGGTGAAGAGGTGTGGAATACTTTTTATTAAAAAATTCAAAAGCATGCAACTTTTGTCTCCCAACTTTTCCCACACCCAAGTCAAGACTTCACTCCCTCATTCCCTCCTCCTCTTGGCCGAAACTTCTTCCCTCTTCTCTCTCAAATTTTTCTTCATTGTGTTCTTCAATTTGTTGAGAACAAAATTTCTCCTTGAAAAATCCTTTTGATTTTCTAGTGCAAATCAAGAGGGGATTTACATAGCTAAGTGGTGGGCCTAATTCTTGAAGAGGAAAAGGTGAGCTTGTAGACTTGTCTTCCATTTGAAGAGCTTTGTTGTTCACAACAAAGTTGGTGCCATCATCAACTTCTTGAAGTTGATAGGTAATGAAATTTCTAACACCCTATGTATGTTTTGGTGTTGTTTGTAAATATTACACAAATAAATGTGGGGGCCGAAATTTTTGAGCTATAAAATTTATTTTTGACTTCCGTTGCGTTTCCGGCCTCCGTAACCGGTCCGCTTTCAAGTGGTATCCGAGCTATGGTTACGGTTTTTGTGTAATATTTGCATAATATTATGTTGAGATCGATTTCTAACCGTTTGAGATTTTTTTGTGCAAGAAAACTCAAGGACCGAAATTTTGAAAAACAAAAAAAAAAAAAAATTTTTTTTGGGGCTGCCCGAAAATTTCGGGCAGCCGAGGGGCAGCCCAAGGGGCTGCCCGAAATACTGCTTTTAAAATAAATAAAAAAAAAATTTTTTGTTGCCGGAATCCGGCGACGGAGCTCCGGCGACGGCAATGATGACTAGGGTTTCAAAAGTGTTTTGGATAATCTTAGTGTCATGGGCCTTGAGATGTTGGGCCATTGGATGGCCAACATAATTTGTGAAATTTAAATGGGCCAAAATATTTTTGGTGAAAAATGGTTTTTGGGCCCTTAAGTTTAAATTTACAATTGTTGCACATATTTTCTCATAAAATAAATAATTGAAGTAGGACTTTAATTATTTATAGTAAATTGTGATTTACAAGAAATTCGATTATAAATAAATTAATTTGAAAGTAGACAAAGGTGTTTGTATACTTTGTTAATTTAATTTATAATTGTGGCGGTTAGTGATTGGATCAAGATATATAATATTGGATCAATTAATTATTGTGATAATTAATTGATGGTGTATGATATGTGATATTATGCATGAAGGATGATCAAAAGCCCAAGCCCAATTTGCTAGGTGTATGCTAGGATATTTGTGTTGTATGATTGTAATAATTATCAATTTATAAAGTGGGCTTGGTTTATGGCCCGTTCCCACCCCCCATGAGATGTATCCCTATGTGCCATGGATATTTAAATGTAAATATTAGAATAGTGGAAGATCAAGATTGGAAGATGGTGGCCTTGGTGATTATGAAGATCGAAGACATGTAATATTGGATGCTAATGTAATAATTTAGTTGCATTGCATCCCTGCATTTACCCTAGGATTGGACCTAGGCCCGTGTTTGGCTCACACGGGCCATTAGTTTTGGGGCGATTGATCATCCTTGTACTGTTTTCTATTTATAATATATGCATGATATGTTATAAATAATGAGTATGTGCGTTATTATTATTATAATAACAAAGTTGCATGAATCCGGCAAACATACGATCAAACATGGCGAGCTTTTAAAATAAAATTAATGATGAGACCTTTCAAAATTAAAAACCCTCATTTTGAATAAGATTCAAAATTAATATCAAGTCCGAAAAGGGGAATTATAAATTTGTTTATAATTTCCTTGTCTTCCATCGACAATGGATGCATGATGAACGCTACCCGTACTCGGGGCTCGGCTCATATTATTGAGGGGGCCCTGGGTGCCGGAAAGCTGTGACATCCATTGACATGGTGATGTGAACTACGTGGAACTCCCATGATTTCGGCTCATATTATTGAGGGAACTCATGGCGACCGTCCATTAAGGTTCAATATCGATGGGTTAGGCTTGACACGTAAAGATGAACGACGTCATATTATTGGGTCCTAATCAAACGTGAGACAAAAGTATACGTAGAGGGTTGCATGGCGATGCAATTGGAAACTACCTTTTAGGAGTTGTGATGGCCGATATTATTCGGGATCACAATTCGCTAATTGGACCTTACGTACCTACTGAGGAAAGTGTTTCCCGTTTTCACTAGAGGGTAGTGAAAATGTCAAAACAGTGGGAGCGATAATTTATGAAGTTAAAATCCAAACTTCATATCTTACTAAATATTTAAAATAGTCATCAACATTTATCTGTTTTACTTTTCAGTACAAATCGACAATGTCTTCGATGCGCAATCCGATATCTATAATACTCGACAAACACATATTAACTGGACCTAATTACCTCACTTGGCTAAGAAACCTGAAAATCGTCTTGAATTCGGAAAATGTAGCATATACACTGACTGAGTCGCCCCCTGTTGAGGCTCCGACTGAATGCAATCCTGAGGAATTGCAGGCTTACAAGGAATGGTGTGACCATGACTTGATAGCCAGGTGTTATATGCTGACTTCTATGAATGATGAGCTGCAGAGGCGTTTTGAGGGTGCAAAGAGTGCTGCTGACATTCATTTGCACCTCAAGGAGCTCTTTGGAGAGCAAACGCGTCCTCTTAGGCATGCTACCGTCAAGGAGCTGATCACTTTGCGCATGCGAGATGGGGCCTCGGTCCATGAGCATGGCCTAAAGGTGATCGAGCTCGTGGACAAGCTCGTTGGCATGGATATGATCTTGCCTTCGGAGTTGACCACCGACGTGTTGCTGTTATCGCTGCCTAGCTCATTTGATCCTTTTGTGGTGAACTTCAACATGAACAAGATGGAACCGACCCTTGAGGAGTTGGTGAATATGCTTGTTACCTTTGAGTCCACTATCAAGAAAGAGAAGTCGGTTCTTTATGTGGGTTCTTCATCTGGTACGAAGATTGATCCACATGGGAATGGAAAGAAGAGTTCTTTCCAACGTCCCAAGAAGAACGTGCCCTTGATGAGGCAATCTCTGAATCCCGTTGAGGCAGCCAGACCAGTTAAGGCTGACAAGACTGGTGATGTTTGTCATCACTGCAAGAAGCCTGGACATTGGAAGCGAAATTGCAAGGAATATCTGGCCCAGAAGTGTTCTGGAAACGGTATGTTCTAAATTTAAGTAAACATTTCAATTAACTCTACTTCTTGGGTATTAGATACCGGTTGTGACTCACATCTCTGTAATGGGTTACAGGTGATAGGAAGAAGTAGGAAGCTTAAGGAAGGTGTGACCTTCTTTAGGATGGACAATGGAGCAAGAGTTGCTGCCAAGGCTATTAAGGATGTTTACTTATTATTGAACGATAGTTTAAGTTAATTTTATGAGATGTTTTGTTTGTACCTAATTTTTTGTAAAAACATTGTTTCCATTTCTATGCTGATAAAAATGGATATTCTTGTTTATTTTGCAAAGGTGTTTGCAACATTTACATGAATGAATGTTTGATTGGTACTTGAGAACTTGAAAACGATCTCTATAACTTAAAATTAAAAGATATTCCATTAAATGTCCATTCAAAGGCAGACACCATATGAGATATGGATGGGTAAGCCTCCCAAATATTCTTATTTTAGAATATGGGGAGCCCTGCTAATGTAAAGCAGGTAGTGGGAGATAAAATTGGACTGTTGATCCATTTTATGTTACTTTGTGGGATATCCAAAGAATTAAGTTGGATATTATTTCTATCATCCCCAAGAAACAAAGGTGTTTGTTTCTAGGAATGCAACCTTTTTGGAAAAGGATTTTCTATTGGATAGAAAAAGGGAGATGATAGAACTCGAAGAGGTTCGAGATAAACCCGCAATTATAGAACCCACACCCGATGAGCCAAGAGAGGAGATACAAGCTCCTAGCAGATACGAGAAAGTCTCGAGACCACCTATGAGGTATGGTCAGCTTCTTGAAGAGGGCCATGATGAGCCAAACCATGGATGTGATCCAAGGACCTTCAAGGAAGCATTATCTGATGCCGATTCATCCAAGTGGCTTGAAGCAATGGAATCTGAGTTGAATTCCATGCATTCGAACCAAGTGTAGGATCTTGTGGATCCACCTGAGGGAACTGTTCCCACAGGGACTTGGGGCGGATGGGAAGGTATTGACCTTCAAGGCGCGATTGGTGGCAAAAGGATGTACTCAAAGACAAGAAGTTGACCTTGAGGAAACCTTTTCCCAATCGCAATGTTCAAGTCCATAAGGATTTTGCTTGTCATAGCTGCATGGTATGACTATGAGATATGGCAA
>NW_027330739.1:0-12783 GCF_022965805.1 Primulina eburnea
CAACTGTCCGGGTATGTTTTCTTGCATCTATCCATTGTTATTTATTGATTGGTGTCTTGTGAGCAATTGTAGAGTATGCCTCCTAAGCGTAAGGCGGCAGAGGGTGAGGATAGTTCTTCCTCGAGAGTTGTCGACGAGTTCGGCAAGTTGCTTAAGGAGCAGGCTAAGGTGCATAGCGATCAGATTCAGCAGTTGCTCCGATTGCAAGGAGCAGGACAGGGTCGAGGCCAAGTGAGAGGTCAAGTTGCTCAGGCTGTTGGCACTGATGCCGTCTTTTCTTCTTTTAAGAGAATGGATCCACCGGAATTCGCAGGTAGCACCGATCCTCTAGTTGCTGTCGAGTGGGTCAAGGCGCTTGAAGCTATCTTCGATCATCTCCAGTATGAGGACAAAGACAGGATTAGCTGTGCAGTGTTCATGTTGGTTAAGGCTGCCCGCATTTGGTGGAATGCTACGAAAGTTGGAGTTGATGTTGCGACACTGAAGTGGTCAGAGTTCACTGACTTGTTCTACGACAAGTATTTCCCCGACGCACTTCGAGCGAGGAAGGTTACGGAGTTCTTGGAACTTAGACAGGGGAGCTTGGATGTTGGCCAGTATATTCTGAAGTTTGAGGAGGGTTGCCTATTTGCTCCGTATATTGCTTCGAACGACAAGGACAAGGGCGCTCATTTCATTCGAGGCCTTAGAGCGGAGATTCGTCGTGATATCAACATGTCCAAGCTGTTACTTTCAAGGAGATTGTGTCCAAAGCTTGTTGGCCGAGCAGGATGAGAAGGACATTGCCCGGGAGAGGCAAGAGAGACACCAGGCCATTGCTCAGAGAGGCCAGGGTTCTAATCAGAGGGGCAGGGATCGTTTCAAGGGCAAGGGCAAGATGGAGCGAGTTCCTAGACCACCGCCAGTTCCAGTTTTTGATCCCGAGAAGCAGTGTCCAAAGTGTGGTAAGCATCATCGAGGAGAGTGCAGATTGGGCACTCATACTTGTTTTCGTTGTGGCGCGGCGGGTCACGTTGCTAGGAATTGCCCGAGGGGAGATAGCCAAGGGAAGGTGCAGGGTCGTATCTTTTCCATGACGAAGGAAGGTATTAATCGTGAATCTTCATTGATCCTTAGTACTATTTTGATTTCAGGCAGAGTAGCTACTACTTTGATTGATACTGGTGCTACTCATTCTTTTATGTCTGAATTATTTTTTTGAGATCTTTGGGTATAGTTCCTTCTATTCTTCCCCTTCATCTTAATGTTGTTTTGCCTTCGGGGGACGTGTTGTGCCCGACATCGATTGTCTTTGCGTGCCCTGTTCGTATTGAGGAGCGAGTTGTCTTCGCTGATTTGATTGTTATCCCTATGGTTGCTTCGACGTTATTCTTGGCATGGATTGGCTTTCGACTTACCGTGCAGTTATCGATTGTGTTGCTAAGAAGGTGACTTTTGCAGATGATGGCCAGGGAGGAGCGCTCGCCAGCAGGTACTTCGCTGGTCCTTCCTTTTATTTCTTGTCTTGAGGCTGAGAGATTGTTGTGTAGAGGTTGCGATGGATTTCTTGCTTCTATTGTGGATGTTGATAGATTGATTAAGTTGAATGTAGATGATATTGATGTGGTGAGGGAGTTTGCTGATGTGTTTGAGGATGATGTTCCGGGTTTGCCGCCGGATAGGATGTTGAGTTTGTGATCGATTTAGCTCCAGGTACGGTTCCTATCTCTAAGGCTCCGTACAGGATGGCCCCTACCGAGATGAAGGAGTTGAAGACTCAGTTGCAGGATCTTTTAGACAAGGGCTTTATTCGTCCGAGTTCTTCGCCTTGGGGAGCTCCGGTTCTATTTGTCAAGAAGAAGGATGGTTCTTGCGACTGTGTATCGACTACAGGGAGCTCAAAGTAACTGTCAAGAACAAGTATCCGTTGCCTCGGATAGATGATTTGTTTGATCAGCTCCATGGTGCTACACTGTGTTCTCGAAGATTGATCTTCGGTCTGGCTACTATCAGTTGAAGGTTAGGGAGTCTGATATCCCTAAGACAGCTTTCCGGACCAGGTATGGTCACTATGAGTTTCTTGTCATGTCTTTTGGTTGACCAATGCCCCTTCAGTCTTCATGGACTGATGAACCGTGTGTTCAAGCCTTATCTGGATAGCTTCGTCATTGTCTTCATTGACGATATCTTGATCTATTCCAAGACCAGAGAGCTTCATGCAGAGCATCTCAGAGTGGTGCTTCAGTTGTTGCGAGAGAAGAGGTTGTTTGCCAAGTTGAAGAAGTGTGAGTTTTGGCTAGATCAGATTTCTTTTCTAGGCCATGTGGTTTCGAGAGATGGCATTGCTGTTGATCCGTTGAAGATAGAGGCGATTCGGAGTTGGCCTATTCCTACCACTGTTTCTGAGGTACGCAGTTTCCTCGGTTTGGCGGGTTACTATCGTCGTTTCATTTCAGGTTTCTCCAAGATTGCCCTGCCATTGTCCAATCTGACGAGGAAGACTGTGAAGTTCGAGTGGTCTATCGATTGCCAGAGTGCATTTCAGGAGTTGAAGGACAGATTGACGACAGCTCCTGTTCTTTCTTTGCCCAGTGGTTCAGAGGATTTCGTTGTCTATACCGATGCGTCGAAGAGAGGCCTTGGTGCAGTGTTGATGCAGCGAGGTAAGGTCATTGCCTATGCGTCTCGCCAGTTGAAGGATTATGAGAAGAATTATCCGACGCACGATTTGGAGCTTGCAGCTGTGGTTTTCGCCCTGATTTGGAGACATTATCTGTATGGCGAAAAGTGTGAGATCTTCACAGACCACAAGAGTTTGAAGTATCTGTTCTCGCAGAAAGAGCTCAATATGCGACAGAGGAGGTGGTTAGAGCTTGTCAAGGATTACGATGTGACGATCAGTTATCACCCAGGGAAGGCGAATGTTGTGGCTGATGCTTTGAGCCGCAAGTCGAGTGCTTCATTGAGTTCTTTGATTCAGAGACCATTGTTGATGGATTTGCAGAGAGAGGAGATTGATCTGGTGATTCCAGGGACCATTGCTCGCTTTTCAGCGTTGGTCATTCGATCTACTTGACGGACAGGATCCGTAGAGAGCAGTCGACTGATGTTCAGTTGGCAGAGTTGAGAGCTAGAGCCGAGGCTAGAGGGAATTCAGAGTTTAGTCTGAATGGTGATGATTTGGTAACTTTCAGAGGCCGCATTTGTGTTCCTTCTGGCGACGATATTCGTAGAGACGTCTTGACAGAGGCTCATACCGCACCTTATTCGATTCATCCAGGCAGTACGAAGATGTATCAGGATCTTCGTCGACTCTACTGGTGGCCAGGTATGAAGAGGATATTGCTTTGTTCATTTCTCAGTGCCTTACTTGTCAGCAGGTAAATTGAGCACAGAGACCTGCTGGGACATTGCTTCTTTGCCGATTCCTCAGTGGAAGTGGGAGCATATCACTATGGATTTCGTGACTGGTTTACCCAGGACGCAGAAGGGTTTCAATTCCATTTGGGTTATTGTTGATAGATTGACCAAGTCAGCTCATTTCTCCCAGTCAAGACGACGTATTCGATGTCTCAGTATGCCGAGGACTACATTGCAGATTGTTAGACTTCATGGTGTGCCCGTGTCGATTGTGTCTGATCGTGACCCTAGATTTACCTCAAGTTTGGAAGAGTTTGCACAGAGCTATGGGTTCTCGATTAGCTTTCAGTACAGCTTATCATCCTCAGAGCGACGGTCAGTCAGAGAGAGTCATTCAGATTCTGGAGGATATGCTCAGAGCTTGTACTATTGACTATTCTGGTAGTTGGGATTCTAAGCTGCCACTTGTGGAGTTCACGTACAACAATAGCTACCAGGCGACGATTGGCATGGCACCGTATGAGGCACTTTATGGCAGGAAGTGCAGATCCCCTTTGTTTTGGGATGAGGTTGGAGAGAGGAAGATGTTGGGTCCCGAGTTGGTCCAACAGACTGCCGATGTTGTTGCAGTTATCAGAGAGAGGATGAAGACTGCTCAGTCCAGACAGAAGAGCTATGCAGACGTTCGTCGTAGACCTTTGCAGTTCGAGGTTGGCGATCATGTTTTTCTGAAGATAGCACCTCTCAAGGGTGTGATGCGATTTGGCAAGAAGGGCAAGTTGAGCCCTAGATTCATTGGTCCATTCGAGATATTGGACAGAGTGGGTGACCGAGCCTACAGATTAGCCCTACCGCCCGATCTTGACAGAGTCCATAATGTGTTTCACGTATCGATGCTCAGGAAGTATATTGCAGATCCTTCCCATGTTCTTCGCCATGAGCCATTGGACTTGACGCCGAATTTGACTTACCATGAGATTCCGATTCAGATTCTGGATCGCACAGTTAGAGTTTTGAGGAACAAAGAGATCGGCATCGTTAAAGTCCTTTGGAGGAACCATTTGATTGAGGAGGCTACGTGGGAACCAGAGACTGAGATGAGAGAGAGGTATCCTGAGTTGTTCGTGCCGTGACGTCAATTTCGAGGACGAAATTCCTCTAAGGAGGGGAGATTGTAATAGCCGAGCCCGGTGTACGGTACGGTTTAAGCTTTATTGTGTTAATTGGGTTTATGATTAGTCGTTATAGTTGTGTTTTGGGCTATAGTATTATTGGTTATTATTTATTTGAGGTATTAGTTGGTGTTGATTGTTCGTTTCAGCGTTTCGGATCGATTTTAGTTGAGTTTGTACTGTTCATTGCCGTGAGTAGAGTGCACCCGCGCTCTTAGATGAGTGCCCCCGCGGTGTACTATTCATCATTTTGGTTTTGGAGGGCCGTGGCATCACCGCACCCGCGGCAGTGCAAGGACCGCACCCGCGGTGTGACCGCACCCGCGGTAATTGTAGCACCGCACCCGCGGTGATCGTGCATGGATTATTTTGGTATGCCGTGAGCATGGCGCACCCGCGGTGCTTGTGTTGGCGCACCCGCGGTGTAAGTATGGGCGAGTTTTTAAGTACTTTTTGGGAGTTGTTGGCCATACCTACCTTATCTTCTTTCCTCCATTTCCGATTTTCTCTCCATTGGCAAGGGTTTTCATCCATTTCTTTTGCTTCCTACCTTTGATTCTTGGCTTTGTTTCGATTTCCGACTTGAGATCATCGTTCTCCATGGTATAAGGAAGCTTAGGTAAGTTTTTGGTGCGATTCTAATGAGGTTTCGAGTTAAGGGTTATTTTGGATTTGATGTTTGAGTTGTTTAATGGATTATTTGGCTTGTACTTGTGGATCTAGAGTTGATATTGGTGTTATTTATGGATTATTGTTGTAGGTGGTGTACCAAGAGCTTATTTGAGGTGTTCTATTGGTAGTAAGTGGAATTTCATCCTTTTTGCTCACATGATATTATATGTATTGTGTTTTAAAGGTTTCAAAGTGTTATTCCCTTCCATTGATCCATTGCTATGTATTCATTTCATTGATTATCTATTGGAGGCATTGTATGTCTCACCATTGTTATAAAGGGAATACAAGAATATTATGAGATTGCGAAACGACGGCCTTAAATGCTATTGAGAATTCAAATGTTTTATTGGATTGATTATCATAGCCATGGCATTGCATGCAATTAGATGATCATCGACCATAGGCTTTTATCCCCTCACAGTTATCGATTTATATCGATGGGATATTGGCAACCACAGTCAGATACTATTGATATCAATCCAACCATAGAAAAGAGAAATACCATCGTTTGCTATCTATTGCCATTGCAATTGCTACAGTTATTGCTACGTTATTCATGTTTCAGAGTCGATGGTATTTATGATTTAAAAGCCATGTTTTACAGTGTATACTATGTATCATTGCTATGTAAGAGTTCCACTTGCTGAGATTTATTCTCATTTCAGTTATTTTCATGTGATGCAGATAAGAGCGACGGACCGGGACGTTGACTGTGGATGGGGGTCATATGCATACGAAGATTGGAAGGATGATTATTTTGTACCATTTTGTAACATGATCACACTAATGATATTTTGTATTTTGTTATGTCATTGGAATGATCATGTTGTTATTTTGTAAACACTTTTATAAAATGTATTTGAAACTCCTTCCATGTTTGAAAGAAAATTTTAAATTCCGCTGTATTTTAATTGTATCGGGTCAGGGTGTCACATTTAGCCCATAAAGTCTTCCAAAAGTAACTCAAGAATTTAACATCGCGACCAGAAACAATAGTCCTAGGCATGCCATGCAACCTAACGACTTCTCTAAAGAACAAATCCGCAATGTTTGAAGCATCATCGGTTTTATGACAAGCTATAAAATGTGCCATCTTAGAGAATCTATCCACAACAACAAAAATAGAATCCCTCCCCTTCTTAGTCCTAGGCAACCCCAAAATAAAGTCCATAGAAATGTCAATCCAAGTTCTTTTCAAGAATAGCACGCAAAAGTGTTCCCAAAGTTCTATTGACAACTTCAGTTTGTCCATCCGTTTGAGGATGACAAGTAGTAGAAAACAACAATTTTGTGCCAAGTTTAGCCCATAAAGTCTTCCAAAAGTAACTCAAGAATTTAACATCGCGACCAGAAACAATAGTCCTAGGCATGCCATGCAACCTAACGACTTCTCTAAAGAACAAATCCGCAATGTTTGAAGCATCATCGGTTTTATGACAAGCTATAAAATGTGCCATCTTAGAGAATCTATCCACAACAACAAAATAGAATCCCTCCCTTCTTAGTCCTAGGCAACCCCAAAATAAAGTCCATAGAAATGTCAATCCAAGTTCTTTTTAAGAATAGCACGCAAAAGTGTTCCCAAAGTTCTATTGACAACTTCAGTTTGTCCATCCGTTTGAGGATGACAAGTAGTAGAAAACAACAATTTTGTGCCAAGTTTAGCCCATAAAGTCTTCCAAAAGTAACTCAAGAATTTAACATCGCGACCAGAAACAATAGTTCCTAGGCATGCCATGCAACCTAACGACTTCTCTAAAGAACAAATCCGCAATGTTTGAAGCATCATCGGTTTTATGACAAGCTATAAAATGTGCCATCTTAGAGAATCTATCCACACAACAAAAAAGAATCCCTCCCCTTCTTAGTCCTAGGCAACCCCAAAATAAAGTCCATAGAAATGTCAATCCAAGTTCTTTTTAAGAATAGCACGCAAAAGTGTTCCCAAAGTTCTATTGACAACTTCAGTTTGTCCATCCGTTTGAGGATGACAAGTAGTAGAAAACAACAATTTTGTGCCAAGTTTAGCCCATAAAGTCTTCCAAAAGTAACTCAAGAATTTAACATCGCGACCAGAAACAATAGTCCTAGGCATGCCATGCAACCTAACGACTTCTCTAAAGAACAAATCCGCAATGTTTGAAGGATCATCGGTTTTAGGACAAGCTATAAAATGTGCCATCTTAGAGAATCTATCCACAACAACAAATAGAATCCCTCCCCTTCTTAGTCTTAGGCAACCCCAAAATAAAGTCCATAGAAATATCAATCCAAGTTCTATTTAAGAATAGCACGCAAAAGTGTTCCCAAAGTTCTATTGACAACTTCAGTTTGTCCACCCGTTTGAGGATGACAGGTAGTAGAAAACAACAATTTTGTGCCAAGTTTAGCCCATAAAGTCTTCCAAAAGTAATTCAAGAATTTAACATCGCGACCAGAAACAATAGTCCTAGGCATGCCATGCAACCTAACGACTTCTCTAAAGAACAAATCCGCAATGTTTGAAGCATCATCGGTTTTATGACAAGCTATAAAATGTGCCATCTTAGAGAATCTATCCACAACAACAAAAATAGAATCCCTCCCCTTCTTAGTCCTAGGCAACCCCAAAATAAAGTCCATAGAAATGTCAATCCAAGTTCTTTTTAAGAATAGCACGCAAAAGTGTTCCCAAAGTTCTATTGACAACTTCAGTTTGTCCATCCGTTTGAGGATGACAAGTAGTAGAAAACAACAATTTTGTGCCAAGTTTAGCCCATAAAGTCTTCCAAAAGTAACTCAAGAATTTAACATCGCGACCAGAAACAATAGTCCTAGGCATGCCATGCAACCTAACGACTTCTCTAAAGAACAAATCCGCAATGTTTGAAGCATCATCGGTTTTATGACAAGCTATAAAATGTGCCATCTTAGAGAATCTATCCACAACAACAAAAATAGAATCCCTCCCTTCTTAGTCCTAGGCAACCCCAAAATAAAGTCCATAGAAATGTCAATCCAAGTTCTTTTTAAGAATAGCACGCAAAAGTGTTCCCAAAGTTCTATTGACAACTTCAGTTTGTCCATCCGTTTGAGGATGACAAGTAGTAGAAAACAACAATTTTGTGCCAAGTTTAGCCCATAAAGTATTCCAAAAGTAACTCAAGAATTTAACATCGCGACCAGAAACAATAGTCCTAGGCATGCCATGCAACCTAGACTTCTCTAAAGAACAAATCCGCAATGTTTGAAGCATCATCGGTTTTATGACAAGCTATAAAATGTGCCATCTTAGAGAATCTATCCACAACAACAAAAATAGAATCCCTCCCCTTCTTAGTCCTAGGCAACCCCAAAATAAAGTCCATAGAAATGTCAATCCAAGTTCTTTTTAAGAATAGCACGCAAAAGTGTTCCCAAAGTTCTATTGACAACTTCAGTTTGTCCATCCGTTTGAGGATGACAAGTAGTAGAAAACAACAATTTTGTGCCAAGTTTAGCCCATAAAGTCTTCCAAAAGTAACTCAAGAATTTAACATCGCGACCAGAAACAATAGTCCTAGGCATGCCATGCAACCTAACGACTTCTCTAAAGAACAAATCCGCAATGTTTGAAGCATCATCGGTTTTATGACAAGCTATAAAATGTGCCATCTTAGAGAATCTATCCACAACAACAAAAATAGAATCCCTCCCCTTCTTAGTCCTAGGCAACCCCAAAATAAAGTCCATAGAAATGTCAATCCAAGTTCTTTTTAAGAATAGCACGCAAAAGTGTTCCCAAAGTTCTATTGACAACTTCAGTTTGTCCATCCGTTTGAGGATGACAAGTAGTAGAAAACAACAATTTTGTGCCAAGTTTAGCCCATAAAGTTTCCAAAAGTAACTCAAGAATTTAACATCGCGACCAGAAACAATAGTCCTAGGCATGCCATGCAACCTAACGACTTCTCTAAAGAACAAATCCGCAATGTTTGAAGCATCATCGGTTTTATGACAAGCTATAAAATGTGCCATCTTAGAGAATCTATCCACAACAACAAAAATAGAATCCCTCCCCTTCTTAGTCCTAGGCAACCCCAAAATAAAGTCCATAGAAATGTCAATCCAAGTTCTTTTTAAGAATAGCACGCAAAAGTGTTCCCAAAGTTCTATTGACAACTTCAGTTTGTCCATCCGTTTGAGGATGACAAGTAGTAGAAAACAACAATTTTGTGCCAAGTTTAGCCCATAAAGTCTTCCAAAAGTAACTCAAGAATTTAACATCGCGACCAGAAACAATAGTCCTAGGCATGCCATGCAACGAACGACTTCTCTAAAGAACAAATCCGCAATGTTTGAAGCATCATCGGTTTTATGACAAGCTATAAAATGTGCCATCTTAGAGAATCTATCCACAACAACAAAATAGAATCCCCCTCCCCTTCTTAGTCCTAGGCAACCCCAAAATAAAGTCCATAGAAATGTCAATCCAAGTTCTTTTTAAGAATAGCACGCAAAAGTGTTCCCAAAGTTCTATTGACAACTTCAGTTTGTCCATCCGTTTGAGGATGACAAGTAGTAGAAAACAACAATTTTGTGCCAAGTTTAGCCCATAAAGTCTTCCAAAAGTAACTCAAGAATTTAACATCGCGACCAGAAACAATAGTCCTAGGCATGCCATGCAACCTAACGACTTCTCTAAAGAACAAATCCGCAATGTTTGAAGCATCATCTTTTTATGACAAGCTATAAAATGTGCCATCTTAGAGAATCTATCCACAACAAAAAAAATAGAATCCCTCCCCTTCTTAGTCCTAGGCAACCCCAAAATAAAGTCCATAGAAATGTCAATCCAAGTTCTTTTTAAGAATAGCACGCAAAAGTGTTCCCAAAGTTCTATTGACAACTTCAGTTTGTCCATCCGTTTGAGGATGACAAGTAGTAGAAAACAACAATTTTGTGCCAAGTTTAGCCCATAAAGTATTCCAAAAGTAACTCAAGAATTTAACATCGCGACCAGAAACAATAGTCCTAGGCATGCCATGCAACCTAACGACTTCTCTAAAGAACAAATCCGCAATGTTTGAAGCATCATCGGTTTTATGACAAGCTATAAAATGTGCCATCTTAGAGAATCTATCCACAACAACAAAATAGAATCCCTCCCCTTCTTAGTCCTAGGCAACCCCAAAATAAAGTCCATAGAAATGTCAATCCAAGTTCTTTTTAAGAATAGCACGCAAAAGTGTTCCCAAAGTTCTATTGACAACTTCAGTTTGTCCATCCGTTTGAGGATGACAAGTAGTAGAAAACAACAATTTTGTGCCAAGTTTAGCCCATAAAGTCTTCCAAAAGTAACTCAAGAATTTAACATCGCGACCAGAAACAATAGTCCTAGGCATGCCATGCAACCTAACGACTTCTCTAAAGAACAAATCCGCAATGTTTGAAGCATCATCGGTTTATGACAAGCTATAAAATGTGCCATCTTAGAGAATCTATCCACAACAAAAATAGAATCCCTCCCCTTCTTAGTCCTAGGCAACCCCAAAATAAAGTCCATAGAAATGTCAATCCAAGTTCTTTTTAAGAATAGCACGCAAAAGTGTTCCCAAAGTTCTATTGACAACTTCAGTTTGTCCATCCGTTTGAGGATGACAAGTAGTAGAAAACAACAATTTTGTGCCAAGTTTAGCCCATAAAGTCTTCCAAAAGTAACTCAAGAATTTAACATCGCGACCAGAAACAATAGTCCTAGGCATGCCATGCAACCTAACGACTTCTCTAAAGAACAAATCCAATGTTTGAAGCATCATCGGTTTTATGACAAGCTATAAAATGTGCCATCTTAGAGAATCTATCCACAACAACAAAAATAGAATCCCTCCCCTTCTTAGTCCTAGGCAACCCCAAAATAAAGTCCATAGAAATGTCAATCCAAGTTCTTTTTAAGAATAGCACGCAAAGTGTTCCCAAAGTTCTATTGACAACTTCAGTTTGTCCATCCGTTTGAGGATGACAAGTAGTAGAAAACACAATTTTGTGCCAAGTTTAGCCCATAAAGTCTTCCAAAAGTAACTCAAGAATTTAACATCGCGACCAGAAACAATAGTCCTAGGCATGCCATGCAACCTAACGACTTCTCTAAAGAACAAATCCGCAATGTTTGAAGCATCATCGGTTTTATGACAAGCTATAAAATGTGCCATCTTAGAGAATCTATCCACAACAACAAAAATAGAATCCCTCCCCTTCTTAGTCCTAGGCAACCCCAAAATAAAGTCCATAGAAATGTCAATCCAAGTTCTTTTTAAGAATAGCACGCAAAAGTGTTCCCAAAGTTCTATTGACAACTTCAGTTTGTCCATCCGTTTGAGGATGACAAGTAGTAGAAACAACAATTTTGTGCCAAGTTTAGCCCATAAAGTCTTCCAAAAGTAACTCAAGAATTTAACATCGCGACCAGAAACAATAGTCCTAGGCATGCCATGCAACCTAACGACTTCTCTAAAGAACAAATCCGCAATGTTTGAAGCATCATCGGTTTTATGACAAGCTATAAAATGTGCCATCTTAGAGAATCTATCCACAACAACAAAATAGAATCCCTCCCCTTCTTAGTCCTAGGCAACCCCAAAATAAAGTCCATAGAAATGTCAATCCAAGTTCTTTTTAAGAATAGCACGCAAAAGTGTTCCCAAAGTTCTATTGACAACTTCAGTTTGTCCATCCGTTTGAGGATGACAAGTAGTAGAAAACAACAATTTTGTGCCAAGTTTAGCCCATAAAGTCTTCCAAAAGTAACTCAAGAATTTAACATCGCGACCAGAAACAATAGTCCTAGGCATGCCATGCAACCTAACGACTTCTCTAAAGAACAAATCCGCAATGTTTGAAGCATCATCGGTTTTATGACAAGCTATAAAATGTGCCATCTTAGAGAATCTATCCACAACACAACAAAAAGAATCCCTCCCCTTCTTAGTCCTAGGCAACCCCAAAATAAAGTCCATAGAAATGTCAATCCAAGTTCTTTTTAAGAATAGCACGCAAAAGTGTTCCCAAAGTTCTATTGACAACTTCAGTTTGTCCATCCGTTTGAGGATGACAAGTAGTAGAAAACAACAATTTGTGCCAAGTTTAGCCCATAAAGTCTTCCAAAAGTAACTCAAGAATTTAACATCGCGACCAGAAACAATAGTCCTAGGCATGCCATGCAACCTAACGACTTCTCTAAAGAACAAATCCGCAATGTTTGAAGCATCATCGGTTTATGACAAGCTATAAAATGTGCCATCTTAGAGAATCTATCCACAACAACAAAAATAGAATCCCTCCCCTTCTCCTAGGCAACCCCAAAATAAAGTCCATAGAAATGTCAATCCAAGTTCTTTTTAAGAATAGCACGCAAAAGTGTTCCCAAAGTTCTATTGACAACTTCAGTTTGTCCATCCGTTTGAGGATGACAAGTAGTAGAAAACACAATTTTGTGCCAAGTTTAGCCCATAAAGTCTTCCAAAAGTTACTCAAGAATTTAACATCGCGACCAGAAACAATAGTCCTAGGCATGCCATGCAACTAACGACTTCTCTAAAGAACAAATCCGCGATGTTTGAAGCATCATCGGTCTATGACA
>NW_027330740.1:0-11878 GCF_022965805.1 Primulina eburnea
CTATTCTTAAAAAGAACTTGGATTGACATTTCTATGGACTTTATTTTGGGGTTGCCTAGGACTAAGAAGGGGGGATTCTATTTTTGTTGTTGTGGATAGATTCTCTAAGATGGCACATTTTATAGCTTGTCATAAAACCGATGATGCTTCAAACATTGCGGATTTGTTCTTTAGAGAAGTCGTTAGGTTGCATGGCATGCCTAGGACTATTGTTTCTGGTCGCGATGTTAAATTCTTGAGTTACTTTTGGAAGACTTTATGGGCTAAACTTGGCACAAAATTGTTGTTTTCTACTACTTGTCATCCTCAAACGGATGGACAAACTGAAGTTGTCAATAGAACTTTGGGAACACTTTTGCGTGCTATTCTTAAAAAGAACTTGGATTGACATTTCTATGGACTTTATTTTGGGGTTGCCTAGGACTAAGAAGGGTAGGGATTCTATTTTTGTTGTTGTGGATAGATTCTCTAAGATGGCACATTTTATAGCTTGTCATAAAACCGATGATGCTTCAAACATTGCGGATTTGTTCTTTAGAGAAGTCGTTAGGTTGCATGGCATGCCTAGGACTATTGTTTCTGGTCGCGATGTTAAATTTTGAGTTACTTTTGGAAGACTTTATGGGCTAAACTTGGCACAAAATTGTTGTTTTCTACTACTTGTCATCCTCAAACGGATGGACAAACTGAAGTTGTCAATAGAACTTTGGGAACACTTTTGCGTGCTATTCTTAAAAAGAACTTGGATTGACATTTCTATGGACTTTATTTTGGGGTTGCCTAGGACTAAGAAGGGTAGGGATTATTTTTTTGTTGTGTATAGATTCTCTAAGGCACATTTTATAGCTTGTCATAAAACCGATGATGCTTCAAACATTGCGGATTTGTTCTTTAGAGAAGTCGTTAGGTTGCATGGCATGCCTAGGACTATTGTTTCTGGTCGCGATGTTAAATTCTTGAGTTACTTTTGGAAGACTTTATGGGCTAAACTTGGCACAAAATTGTTGTTTTCTACTACTTGTCATCCTCAAACGGATGGACAAACTGAAGTTGTCAATAGAACTTTGGGAACACTTTTGCGTGCTATTCTTAAAAAAACTTGGATTGACATTTCTATGGACTTTATTTTGGGGTTGCCTAGGACTAAGAAGGGAGGGATTCTATTTTTGTTGTTGTGGATAGATTCTCTAAGGCACATTTTATAGCTTGTCATAAAACCGATGATGCTTCAAACATTGCGGATTTGTTCTTTAGAGAAGTCGTTAGGTTGCATGGCATGCCTAGGACTATTGTTTCTGGTCGCGATGTTAAATATTGAGTTACTTTTGGAAGACTTTATGGGCTAAACTTGGCACAAAATTGTTGTTTTCTACTACTTGTCATCCTCAAACGGATGGACAAACTGAAGTTGTCAATAGAACTTTGGGAACACTTTTGCGTGCTATTCTTAAAAAGAACTTGGATTGACATTTCTATGGACTTTATTTTGGGGTTGCCTAGGACTAAGAAGGGTAGGGATTATTTTTTTGTTGTGGATAGATTCTCTAAGATGGCACATTTTATAGCTTGTCATAAAACCGATGATGCTTCAAACATTGCGGATTTGTTCTTTAGAGAAATCGTTAGGTTGCATGGCATGCCTAGGACTATTGTTTCTGGTCGCGATGTTAAATTCTTGAGTTACTTTTGAAGACTTTATGGGCTAAACTTGGCACAAAATTGTTGTTTTCTACTACTTGTCATCCTCAAACGGATGGACAAACTGAAGTTGTCAATTGAACTTTGGGAACACTTTTGCGTGCTATTCTTAAAAAAACTTGGATTGACATTTCTATGGACTTTATTTTGGGGTTGCCTAGGACTAAGAAGGGTAGGGATTCTATTTTTGTTGTTGTGGATAGATTCTCTAAGATGGCACATTTTATAGCTTGTCATAAAACCGATGATGCTTCAAACATTGCGGATTTGTTCTTTAGAGAAGTCGTTAGGTTGCATGGCATGCCTAGGACTATTGTTTCTGGTCGCGATGTTAAATTCTTGAGTTACTTTTGGAAGACTTTATGGGCTAAACTTGGCACAAAATTGTTGTTTTCTACTACTTGTCATCCTCAAACGGATGGACAAACTGAAGTTGTCAATAGAACTTTGGGAACACTTTTGCGTGCTATTCTTAAAAAGAACTTGGATTGACATTTCTATGGACTTTATTTTGGGGTTGCCTAGGACTAAGAAGGGTAGGGATTCTATTTTTGTTGTTGTGGATAGATTCTCTAAGAGGCACATTTTATAGCTTGTCATAAAACCGATGATGCTTCAAACATTGCGGATTTGTTCTTTAGAGAAGTCGTTAGGTTGCATGGCATGCCTAGGACTATTGTTTCTTGTCGCGATGTTAAATTCTTGAGTTACTTTTGAAGACTTTATGGGCTAAACTTGGCACAAAATTGTTGTTTTCTACTACTTGTCATCCTCAAACGGATGGACAAACTGAAGTTGTCAATAGAACTTTGGGAACACTTTTGCGTGCTATTCTTAAAAAGAACTTGGATTGACATTTCTATGGACTTCATTTTGGGGTTGCCTAGGACTAAGAAGGGTAGGGATTCTATTTTTGTTGTTGTGGATAGATTCTCTAAGATGGCACATTTTATAGCTTGTCATAAAACCGATGATGCTTCAAACATTGCGGATTTGTTCTTTAGAGAAGTCGTTAGGTTGCATGGCATGCCTAGGACTATTGTTTCTGGTCGCGATGTTAAATTCTTGAGTTACTTTTGGAAGACTTTATGGGCTAAACTTGGCACAAAATTGTTGTTTTCTACTACTTGTCATCCTCAAACGGATGGACAAACTGAAGTTGTCAATAGAACTTTGGGAACACTTTTGCGTGCTATTCTTAAAAAGAACTTGGATTGACATTTCTATGGACTTTATTTTGGGGTTGCCTAGGACTAAGAAGGGGGGATTCTATTTTTGTTGTTGTGGATAGATTCTCTAAGATGGCACATTTTATAGCTTGTCATAAAACCGATGATGCTTCAAACATTGCGGATTTGTTCTTTAGAGAAGTCGTTAGGTTGCATGGCATGCCTAGGACTATTGTTTCTGGTCGCGATGTTAAATTCTTGAGTTACTTTTGGAAGACTTTATGGGCTAAACTTGGCACAAAATTGTTGTTTTCTACTACTTGTCATCCTCAAACGGATGGACAAACTGAAGTTGTCAATAGAACTTTGGGAACACTTTTGCGTGCTATTCTTAAAAAGAACTTGGATTGACATTTCTATGGACTTTATTTTGGGGTTGCCTAGGACTAAGAAGGGTAGGGATTCTATTTTTTGTTGTTGTGGATAGATTCTCTAAGGCACATTTTATAGCTTGTCATAAAACCGATGATGCTTCAAACATTGCGGATTTGTTCTTTAGAGAAGTCGTTAGGTTGCATGGCATGCCTAGGACTATTGTTTCTGGTCGCGATGTTAAATTCTTGAGTTACTTTTGGAAGACTTTATGGGCTAAACTTGGCACAAAATTGTTGTTTTCTACTACTTGTCATCCTCAAACGGATGGACAAACTGAAGTTGTCAATAGAACTTTGGGAACACTTTTGCGTGCTATTCTTAAAAAGAACTTGGATTGACATTTCTATGGACTTTATTTTGGGGTTGCCTAGGACTAAGAAGGGGATTCTATTTTTGTTGTTGTGGATAGATTCTCTAAGATGGCACATTTTATAGCTTGTCATAAAACCGATGATGCTTCAAACATTGCGGATTTGTTCTTTAGAGAAGTCGTTAGGTTGCATGGCATGCCTAGGACTATTGTTTCTGGTCGCGATGTTAAATTCTTGAGTTACTTTTGGAAGACTTTATGGGCTAAACTTGGCACAAAATTGTTGTTTTCTACTACTTGTCATCCTCAAACGGATGGACAAACTGAAGTTGTCAATAGAACTTTGGGAACACTTTTGCGTGCTATTCTTAAAAAAACTTGGATTGACATTTCTATGGACTTTTTTGGGGTTGCCTAGGACTAAGAAGGGTAGGGATTCTATTTTTGTTGTTGTGGATAGATTCTCTAAGGCACATTTTATAGCTTGTCATAAAACCGATGATGCTTCAAACATTGCGGATTTGTTCTTTAGAGAAGTCGTTAGGTTGCATGGCATGCCTAGGACTATTGTTTCTGGTCGCGATGTTAAATTCTGAGTTACTTTTGGAAGACTTTATGGGCTAAACTTGGCACAAAATTGTTGTTTTCTACTACTTGTCATCCTCAAACGGATGGACAAACTGAAGTTGTCAATAGAACTTTGGGAACACTTTTGCGTGCTATTCTTAAAAAGAACTTGGATTGACATTTCTATGGACTTTATTTTGGGGTTGCCTAGGACTAAGAAGGGTAGGGATTCTATTTTTGTTGTTGTGGATAGATTCTCTAAGATGGCACATTTTATAGCTTGTCATAAAACCGATGATGCTTCAAACATTGCGGATTTGTTCTTTAGAGAAGTCGTTAGGTTGCATGGCATGCCTAGGACTATTGTTTCTGGTCGCGATGTTAAATTCTTGAGTTACTTTTGGAAGACTTTATGGGCTAAACTTGGCACAAAATTGTTGTTTTCTACTACTTGTCATCCTCAAACGGATGGACAAACTGAAGTTGTCAATAGAACTTTGGGAACACTTTTGCGTGCTATTCTTAAAAAGAACTTGGATTGACATTTCTATGGACTTTATTTTGGGGTTGCCTAGGACTAAGAAGGGTAGGGATTCTATTTTTGTTGTTGTGGATAGATTCTCTAAGAGGCACATTTTATAGCTTGTCATAAAACCGATGATGCTTCAAACATTGCGGATTTGTTCTTTAGAGAAGTCGTTAGGTTGCATGGCATGCCTAGGACTATTGTTTCTGGTCGCGATGTTAAATTCTTGAGTTACTTTTGGAAGACTTTATGGGCTAAACTTGGCACAAAATTGTTGTTTTCTACTACTTGTCATCCTCAAACGGATGGACAAACTGAAGTTGTCAATAGAACTTTGGGAACACTTTTGCGTGCTATTCTTAAAAAGAACTTGGATTGACATTTCTATGGACTTTATTTTGGGGTTGCCTAGGACTAAGAAGGGTAGGGATTCTATTTTTGTTGTTGTGGATAGATTCTCTAAGATGGCACATTTTATAGCTTGTCATAAAACGATGATGCTTCAAACATTGCGGATTTGTTCTTTAGAGAAGTCGTTAGGTTGCATGGCATGCCTAGGACTATTGTTTCTGGTCGCGATGTTAAATTCTTGAGTTACTTTTGGAAGACTTTATGGGCTAAACTTGGCACAAAATTGTTGTTTTCTACTACTTGTCATCCTCAAACGGATGGACAAACTGAAGTTGTCAATAGAACTTTGGGAACACTTTTGCGTGCTATTCTTAAAAAAACTTGGATTGACATTTCTATGGACTTTATTTTGGGGTTGCCTAGGACTAAGAAGGGTAGGGATTCTATTTTTGTTGTTGTGGATAGATTCTCTAAGATGGCACATTTTATAGCTTGTCATAAAACCGATGATGCTTCAAACATTGCGGATTTGTTCTTTAGAGAAGTCGTTAGGTTGCATGGCATGCCTAGGACTATTGTTTCTGGTCGCGATGTTAAATTCTTGAGTTACTTTTGGAAGACTTTATGGGCTAAACTTGGCACAAAATTGTTGTTTTCTACTACTTGTCATCCTCAAACGGATGGACAAACTGAAGTTGTCAATAGAACTTTGGGAACACTTTTGCGTGCTATTCTTAAAAAGAACTTGGATTGACATTTCTATGGACTTTATTTTGGGGTTGCCTAGGACTAAGAAGGGTAGGGATTCTATTTTTGTTGTTGTGGATAGATTCTCTAAGATGGCACATTTTATAGCTTGTCATAAAACCGATGATGCTTCAAACATTGCGGATTTGTTCTTTAGAGAAGTCGTTAGGTTGCATGGCATGCCTAGGACTATTGTTTCTGGTCGCGATGTTAAATTCTTGAGTTACTTTTGGAACTTTATGGGCTAAACTTGGCACAAAATTGTTGTTTTCTACTACTTGTCATCCTCAAACGGATGGACAAACTGAAGTTGTCAATAGAACTTTGGGAACACTTTTGCGTGCTATTCTTAAAAAGAACTTGGATTGACATTTCTATGGACTTTATTTTGGGGTTGCCTAGGACTAAGAAGGGAGGGATTCTATTTTTGTTGTTGTGGATAGATTCTCTAAGATGGCACATTTTATAGCTTGTCATAAAACCGATGATGCTTCAAACATTGCGGATTTGTTCTTTAGAGAAGTCGTTAGGTTGCATGGCATGCCTAGGACTATTGTTTCTGGTCGCGATGTTAAATTCTTGAGTTACTTTTGGAAGACTTTATGGGCTAAACTTGGCACAAAATTGTTGTTTTCTACTACTTGTCATCCTCAAACGGATGGACAAACTGAAGTTGTCAATAGAACTTTGGGAACACTTTTGCGTGCTATTCTTAAAAAGAACTTGGATTGACATTTCTATGGACTTTATTTTGGGGTTGCCTAGGACTAAGAAGGGTAGGGATTCTATTTTTGTTGTTGTGGATAGATTCTCTAAGATGGCACATTTTATAGCTTGTCATAAAACCGATGATGCTTCAAACATTGCGGATTTGTTCTTTAGAGAAGTCGTTAGGTTGCATGGCATGCCTAGGACTATTGTTTCTGGTCGCGATGTTAAATTCTTGAGTTACTTTTGGAAGACTTTATGGGCTAAACTTGGCACAAAATTGTTGTTTTCTACTACTTGTCATCCTCAAACGGATGGACAAACTGAAGTTGTCAATAGAACTTTGGGAACACTTTTGCGTGCTATTCTTAAAAAGAACTTGGATTGACATTTCTATGGACTTTATTTTGGGGTTGCCTAGGACTAAGAAGGGTAGGGATTCTATTTTTGTTGTTGTGGATAGATTCTCTAAGATGGCACATTTTATAGCTTGTCATAAAACCGATGATGCTTCAAACATTGCGGATTTGTTCTTTAGAGAAGTCGTTAGGTTGCATGGCATGCCTAGGACTATTGTTTCTGGTCGCGATGTTAAATTCTTGAGTTACTTTTGGAAGACTTTATGGGCTAAACTTGGCACAAAATTGTTGTTTTCTACTACTTGTCATCCTCAAACGGATGGACAAACTGAAGTTGTCAATAGAACTTTGGGAACACTTTTGCGTGCTATTCTTAAAAAGAACTTGGATTGACATTTCTATGGACTTTATTTTGGGGTTGCCTAGGACTAAGAAGGGTAGGGATTCTATTTTTGTTGTTGTGGATAGATTCTCTAAGATGGCACATTTTATAGCTTGTCATAAAACCGATGATGCTTCAAACATTGCGGATTTGTTCTTTAGAGAAGTCGTTAGGTTGCATGGCATGCCTAGGACTATTGTTTCTGGTCGCGATGTTAAATTTTGAGTTACTTTTGGAAGACTTTATGGGCTAAACTTGGCACAAAATTGTTGTTTTCTACTACTTGTCATCCTCAAACGGATGGACAAACTGAAGTTGTCAATAGAACTTTGGGAACACTTTTGCGTGCTATTCTTAAAAAGAACTTGGATTGACATTTCTATGGACTTTATTTTGGGGTTGCCTAGGACTAAGAAGGGTAGGGATTCTATTTTTGTTGTTGTGGATAGATTCTCTAAGATGGCACATTTTATAGCTTGTCATAAAACCGATGATGCTTCAAACATTGCGGATTTGTTCTTTAGAGAAGTCGTTAGGTTGCATGGCATGCCTAGGACTATTGTTTCTGGTCGCGATGTTAAATTCTTGAGTTACTTTTGGAACTTTATGGGCTAAACTTGGCACAAAATTGTTGTTTTCTACTACTTGTCATCCTCAAACGGATGGACAAACTGAAGTTGTCAATAGAACTTTGGGAACACTTTTGCGTGCTATTCTTAAAAAACTTGGATTGACATTTCTATGGACTTTATTTTGGGGTTGCCTAGGACTAAGAAGGGTAGGGATTCTATTTTTGTTGTTGTGGATAGATTCTCTAAGACAGCACATTTTATAGCTTGTCATAAAACCGATGATGCTTCAAACATTGCGGATTTGTTCTTTAGAAAAGTCGTTAGGTTGCATGGCATGCCTAGGACCATTGTTTCTGGTCGCGATGTTAAATTCTTGAGTTACTTTTGGAAGACTTTATGGGCTAAACTTGGCACAAAATTGTTGTTTTTACTACTTGTCATCCTCAAACGGATGGACAAACTGAAGTTGTCAATAGAACTTTGGGAACACTTTTGCGTGCTATTCTTAAAAAGAACTTGGATTGACATTTCTATGGACTTTATTTTGGGGTTGCCTAGGACTAAGAAGGGTAGGGATTCTATTTTTTGTTGTGTAGATTCTCTAAGAGGCACATTTTATAGCTTGTCATAAAACCGATGATGCTTCAAACATTGCGGATTTGTTCTTTAGAGAAGTCGTTAGGTTGCATGGCATGCCTAGGACTATTGTTTCTGGTCGCGATGTTAAATTCTTGAGTTACTTTTGGAAGACTTTATGGGCTAAACTTGGCACAAAATTGTTGTTTTCTACTACTTGTCATCCTCAAACGGATGGACAAACTGAAGTTGTCAATAGAACTTTGGGAACACTTTTGCGTGCTATTCTTAAAAAACTTGGATTGACATTTCTATGGACTTTATTTTGGGGTTGCCTAGGACTAAGAAGGGTAGGGATTATTTTTGTTGTTGTGGATAGATTCTCTAATGGCACATTTTATAGCTTGTCATAAAACCGATGATGCTTCAAACATTGCGGATTTGTTCTTTAGAGAAGTCGTTAGGTTGCATGGCATGCCTAGGACTATTGTTTCTGGTCGCGATGTTAAATTCTTGAGTTACTTTTGGAAGACTTTATGGGCTAAACTTGGCACAAAATTGTTGTTTTCTACTACTTGTCATCCTCAAACGGATGGACAAACTGAAGTTGTCAATAGAACTTTGGGAACACTTTTGCGTGCTATTCTTAAAAAGAACTTGGATTGACATTTCTATGGACTTTATTTTGGGGTTGCCTAGGACTAAGAAGGGTAGGGATTCTATTTTTGTTGTTGTGGATAGATTCTCTAAGATGGCACATTTTATAGCTTGTCATAAAACCGATGATGCTTCAAACATTGCGGATTTGTTCTTTAGAGAAGTCGTTAGGTTGCATGGCATGCCTAGGACTATTGTTTCTGGTCGCGATGTTAAATTCTTGAGTTACTTTTGGAAGACTTTATGGGCTAAACTTGGCACAAAATTGTTGTTTTCTACTACTTGTCATCCTCAAACGGATGGACAAACTGAAGTTGTCAATAGAACTTTGGGAACACTTTTGCGTGCTATTCTTAAAAAGAACTTGGATTGACATTTCTATGGACTTTATTTTGGGGTTGCCTAGGACTAAGAAGGGTAGGGATTCTATTTTTGTTGTTGTGGATAGATTCTCTAAGATGGCACATTTTATAGCTTGTCATAAAACCGATGATGCTTCAAACATTGCGGATTTGTTCTTTAGAGAAGTCGTTAGGTTGCATGGCATGCCTAGGACTATTGTTTCTGTCGCGATGTTAAATTCTTGAGTTACTTTTGGAAGACTTTATGGGCTAAACTTGGCACAAAATTGTTGTTTTCTACTACTTGTCATCCTCAAACGGATGGACAAACTGAAGTTGTCAATAGAACTTTGGGAACACTTTTGCGTGCTATTCTTAAAAAGAACTTGGATTGACATTTCTATGGACTTTATTTTGGGGTTGCCTAGGACTAAGAAGGGTAGGGATTCTATTTTTGTTGTTGTGGATAGATTCTCTAAGAGGCACATTTTATAGCTTGTCATAAAACGATGATGCTTCAAACATTGCGGATTTGTTCTTTAGAGAAGTCGTTAGGTTGCATGGCATGCCTAGGACTATTGTTTCTGGTCGCGATGTTAAATTTGAGTTACTTTTGGAAGACTTTATGGGCTAAACTTGGCACAAAATTGTTGTTTTCTACTACTTGTCATCCTCAAACGGATGGACAAACTGAAGTTGTCAATAGAACTTTGGGAACACTTTTGCGTGCTATTCTTAAAAAGAACTTGGATTGACATTTCTATGGACTTTATTTTGGGGTTGCCTAGGACTAAGAAGGGTAGGGATTCTATTTTTGTTGTTGTGGATAGATTCTCTAAGATGGCACATTTTATAGCTTGTCATAAAACCGATGATGCTTCAAACATTGCGGATTTGTTCTTTAGAGAAGTCGTTAGGTTGCATGGCATGCCTAGGACTATTGTTTCTGGTCGCGATGTTAAATTCTTGAGTTACTTTTGGAAGACTTTATGGGCTAAACTTGGCACAAAATTGTTGTTTTCTACTACTTGTCATCCTCAAACGGATGGACAAACTGAAGTTGTCAATAGAACTTTGGGAACACTTTTGCGTGCTATTCTTAAAAAGAACTTGGATTGACATTTCTATGGACTTTATTTTGGGGTTGCCTAGGACTAAGAAGGGTAGGGATTCTATTTTTGTTGTTGTGGATAGATTCTCTAAGAGGCACATTTTATAGCTTGTCATAAAACCGATGATGCTTCAAACATTGCGGATTTGTTCTTTAGAGAAGTCGTTAGGTTGCATGGCATGCCTAGGACTATTGTTTCTGGTCGCGATGTTAAATTCTTGAGTTACTTTTGGAAGACTTTATGGGCTAAACTTGGCACAAAATTGTTGTTTTCTACTACTTGTCATCCTCAAACGGATGGACAAACTGAAGTTGTCAATAGAACTTTGGGAACACTTTTGCGTGCTATTCTTAAAAAGAACTTGGATTGACATTTCTATGGACTTTATTTTGGGGTTGCCTAGGACTAAGAAGGGTAGGGATTCTATTTTTGTTGTTGTGGATAGATTCTCTAAGATGGCACATTTTATAGCTTGTCATAAAACCGATGATGCTTCAAACATTGCGGATTTGTTCTTTAGAGAAGTCGTTAGGTTGCATGGCATGCCTAGGACTATTGTTTCTGGTCGCGATGTTAAATTCTTGAGTTACTTTTGGAAGACTTTATGGGCTAAACTTGGCACAAAATTGTTGTTTTCTACTACTTGTCATCCTCAAACGGATGGACAAACTGAAGTTGTCAATAGAACTTTGGGAACACTTTTGCGTGCTATTCTTAAAAAGAACTTGGATTGACATTTCTATGGACTTTATTTTGGGGTTGCCTAGGACTAAGAAGGGAGGGATTCTATTTTTGTTGTTGTGGATAGATTCTCTAAGAGGCACATTTTATAGCTTGTCATAAAACCGATGATGCTTCAAACATTGCGGATTTGTTCTTTAGAGAAGTCGTTAGGTTGCATGGCATGCCTAGGACTATTGTTTCTGGTCGCGATGTTAAATTCTTGAGTTACTTTTGGAAGACTTTATGGGCTAAACTTGGCACAAAATTGTTGTTTTCTACTACTTGTCATCCTCAAACGGATGGACAAACTGAAGTTGTCAATAGAACTTTGGGAACACTTTTGCGTGCTATTCTTAAAAAGAACTTGGATTGACATTTCTATGGACTTTATTTTGGGGTTGCCTAGGACTAAGAAGGGTAGGGATTATTTTTTTGTTGTGTGATAGATTCTCTAAGATGGCACATTTTATAGCTTGTCATAAAACCGATGATGCTTCAAACATTGCGGATTTGTTCTTTAGAGAAGTCGTTAGGTTGCATGGCATGCCTAGGACTATTGTTTCTGGTCGCGATGTTAAATTCTTGAGTTACTTTTGGAATACTTTATGGGCTAAACTTGGCACAAAATTGTTGTTTTCTACTACT
>NW_027330741.1:0-31847 GCF_022965805.1 Primulina eburnea
ACTCTGAGTAGGTCTCTTGTGAGATAGTCTCACGAATCTTTATTTGTAAGACGGGTCAATCCTACCGATATTCACAATAAAAAATAATACTCTTATCATAAAAATAATATTTTTTTCATGAATGACCCAAATAAGAATTCTGCCTCATAAAATATGACTCATAAGACCGTCTCACACAAATTTTTGTCATCTACTTTTAGTTTCAAATCCTTGAGCTTTATCATCATTACTTTTAGTTGGTCATTACTTTTGTCAAAATATTTATTTCATTGGATATGGCATAATTAATTTTAAGTCATTGATGATTTTGATTTTCTTTATTCTTTTATTTCAATTTACAAATTAATAGCGTCCAAAATCGATGAAATTTTATCTACAATCAATTCAGATTCACGTTGTTTTCTATAGAAGTCAGATCATAAATTTGACACGTGATAACACTAATAATAAATTTTTTATTTAGTATAAAAATATACTCTTATTGATTTTATCTTAGATATTGAAGAAGAATTATGTTATAATCTTATCAAGTTTAAATGATAATATCACTATTCGTGCAGTAACTATTATAAACGCCCTGAACTTTATATAAGATCTTTTAAAACATAATCTAATAGTTTTTATTTTAATATTTCTCTTTTTTTAGACCACGGTTTTTCACAAAGTTTAAGTACTAATTAAGTAAGAATTACAGTTGATATAAGATATACAATTCTTATTTTACATCATCAATTTTTTAGATGTCTTAATCGATCGAAGTTGGTATATTTTCAAATTTTAATTAATGTGAAAAGAATTACACGACAATCTAAACTCATAAAAACCTATAGGCCAAAAAAACATCACAATAAAATACTTATAAGTGTTGGATCCCGGTTTTCTCGTGCCCAACGTAGCGGAAGTTTTAAAATTTTTATTAGATCTTGACATTCAAGATGTATTTGGATACTCATATGGTTTTATAATCAAACATTCGTAGGGCGTTAGGATTTTATACATTTGGTGATTAAATCACTTGACTTCAACTAATCCGGTATAGACGGATCTAACTCTTGATGAATCCCTACGAACTTTCTTCAAGGATTCCTTTCTTCTAATCAGGTCCACGACTAGATGATTTGTTCCTTTTCTAATTCGCACTCGAAAATTAGAAGAAGAGTTTTTATGTTGGAGATTGAAAACGAGAGACAGATCAAAGTTTTCCTTCAAAAAGAGTGGGCCGAATTTCTCAAGCTTTGAAAGAGAGGTTTTTCAAAATTTGTGAAGGTGGTGGCTAGGGTTTTGACTTCTCAACACTTATTTATAATTAACTCATGACCTAATACATATAATTAATATTAATGGGCTTGATTAATTAATTGGGCTAGTCCAACTTGTTTAATTAATTAATCAAAGTCCATTAAACTTTAATTATTAAGTATGTTGGACTTGACTTCTTCAAGCCCATTAAACATATGTATACTTCCCACCAATTTTAATTTAATATTTAATCAACTCAACTTTTGAGCTTAATTAATTAAATTCATTATAAATTCAACATTTGAATTTATTATTTAAATTATAAATCCAACTCCTTGAATTTATATCACCTTCAAATTTTAATATATAATAAACCCAACATTTGAGTTTAATAAATTAAATTCTCAAATTTTATAAATTCAACTCCATGAATTTATTCTCTCAAAATTTAATTATCATAAATTCAACTCCTTGAATTTACTATATATATAAAATCAACTTTTTGAATTTGTTCTCTCAACGGAAACAAACAATCAAGTTCTTATGCGACCCTCAAAAGTTCAGGGATACAGCTAGCCGTGGGTTCACAACTCTTTGTGATTCAGGACATAATCCTTTATTCGGGCTTACCCTAGTTAGCCTCATTCTTTTCATCAACACCTTTATCAAGAATGTCAGAACTCATTTCTGATTGCATCCATTGGATCATGGTAAGAGCATCTAGTAGCATCGCCCCATGATCCCCTAGGTATCACTGAGAGTGCCTGCCCAGTCGATTATGATTAACGTACAGTACGGTCTCTTCATCTCATGTATCCCGATTGAATCTGCAACCATTGGTTCATCGAGGGTTGCATATTAATTCGATAACTATGTGATAACTATAACAGTGGCATCGCATTAACCTACATCTCATACTCTGTCCAGAGATTCCATACACTATTATTTCATTAGATCACATAGAATATCCACACCCGTAGGTGAACGGTGAATCCCCGATCACAATGCACTAGCTCCTATATGTGTCGCAACTGTACCCGACCTCGCCACCTGATGACTCTCCTGGAGATGGTAAACGAGTCAAAGCACAACCCTAGCATATAGAGCCTCAGTGTTGTCCCGGGTCGTAAGGACTAATGGTGTACAATCATAACCACGGACTTATCCTCTCGATGAATGCTAACCACTTGGAAAGTCCGAGAGAGGGTTGTTCGGTATAATCATCATATGATTACCCATCTGCATGTTTGGAAATCTCTATGCCCTTACTAAGAAACAGTACACAACATCGCAGATGCTAGTCTCGAGCTCAAGCGACCTTTATCCATGTTTTAGGCGGCTGAGTCGACTAGGAACGAATTTAGATTATACAGTGTTTACAAATGAGTTTCAACATCGAATTACTATTCATTTGTATTAAAGTATAATCAAGGTTTTTATCTACGTTGTTCACATCTGTATACAGATAAAGAAATAACAAACCATGAAATAATGAATTATATTAAAATAAAGATTGTTTATTACAACTGAGTCAATAAAATTCCTAGCCAACAGTTGGCTTGCAGGGCATCTACTCTTAAAATCTCCCACTTGCCCTAGAGCCAACTATCCATAAACTTTAATCCCATTGCTTCGCGATGCTCCTCAAACAATGGTCATGGCAAGGGCTTTGTAAGTGGATCAGCAACATTATGTGCAGAGGAGACTCTTTTGACTGATATGTCTCCCTTTCCCACAATCTCCTGTATGATGTGGAATTTCCTCAGTACATGTTTGGATCGCTGATGAGACCTTGGTTCCTTTGCTTGCGTAATGGCACTAGTGTTGTCGCAATACAACGGGACTGGATCAAATCCATTAGGAACAACGCCCAACTCTTGGAAAAGATTCCTCATCCAAACTGCCTCTTTGGCTGCAGCAGATGCAGCAGCAATGTATTCAACTTCAGTGGTGGAATCCGCAACGGTGTCTTGCTTGGAACTTTTCCAAGAGATATCTGCACCATTTAGCATGAATACAAAACAGAGGCCGGTTTCGAATCATCTGCATCACATTGGAAGCTAGAATAAGTGTAGCCTTCCAATTTCAATTCTCCACCCCCATAGACCATGAACATATTCTTAGTCCTTCTCAAGTACTTAAGAATATCTTTCACGGCCTTCCAATGCATTAGACCAGAGTTCGCCTGATATCTGCTTGTAACACTCAGAGCATAAGCAACATCAGGACGTGTCGATATCATACCATACATGATACTACCAATGACAGACGCATATGGAATATGTGTCATCATCTCTATCTTTCCATCAGTCTTGGGGCACATTGCATTAGATAGAGTAACACCATGACACATTGGTAAGTATCCTCAATTGGACTCTTCCTGTGGGGACCCGAACGCTAATCAAGTTCTTAATCATCGTTGGGACTAATTAATCAATTATAAAACAGGGTCTAAAATTTTTTTCTTTTTAAAATGCGGAACGTAGTGAAATCAAACTAATATACATATAAGTATAAAATACAATACAAGTCCTGTACTGCATGCATTCAAACTAAACTAAGGTTTAACAACTAATGTCAAGTGTTCAAACCCTATTATACATCATAATCAAAGTCCGTAGTCTCCACTCTAATCACGATCTCTCTCTTCATCTCCTGGACCCTGATCCTGCCCCACCTGTTGTCATGTACACATACAAACAAGACAACAGCCGGATAACTCCGATGAGAATAAATCCCAGTAGAAATCAACGAAACATGCAATCATATAAACAAATATAAAGCATGTAATCAGGTAACAACATTATGTATCAAAATCTGAAACATAATCAATCATAAAACTGTCTAACATATACGTGACTCCACGTCTCAGACTAGACTCAATCCTAGTCTAGGGATCCCGGTTTCCAAATGTGGTGTTCCTATGTCGAATTCCGTAATAGAAGTAACTCTGATCCTATTACTCGATATAATCAAATATGGTGTTCCTATATCGAATTCCGTAATAGAAGAATTCCAATCCTAATTACTCGATATAATCAACATCCGGTGTCCTGACCTAACCGTCATGGACTGTAGCTCTATCGCTAATATCCTTATCTTGAGACATCGTGCAATGTGCCCGTGGCGATCCCGCCACTATCAGGCACTTCCGTCCCAAGATTTCTATACTATCTTGTGACATCGTGCAATGTTCCCATGGCGATCCCACCACTATCAGGAACTTCTGTCACAAGATTACTCATCTACTACCTGTTGTCTATAATTCAAGAGAACAAGTACATCAATCAAATCAATGCAAATATCAATGCAATAAAGTAAAGTATGTGATTTAGGGAAACTCAAGTCTAAACCGACTCAAGTCGATCTCCCAATACCACATTGACTTATACCTTTCGTTCGTAGTCTCGGTCTGAAGAAATATCAGTTATGAACTCAAGACTATCTCTGTAAATCTGAAACAACACATCGAGAATCATAATATCAATATTCCATTCTCAATTCAACACTGAATCTGGTTAATCTGGATTAATTCAAATCAACGGTATAATGGCACAATCTCAGTATCCCCGTCAATACGATATCAACAGGTATCAATTACAAATCATAACTCATATCTGATATATTTTCTTATTTATTCATAATCCAAATCTGTCCGATTTCAAATCAATATAATCAGAAATTCATAACAATTCCATAATCTGTCTGTTTCTCAATCTGACTTCGATTCTACGATGTATAACATATCCAGAACATCATATATGAATCATATAAAATTCCTACAACAGCATATTTTCAAATGATAACAGAATTCAATAAAACTTACGTCCTATAGTAGCTGTCGACGACAGGAGTATAGCACCGTGTCCGGATTCAAATTCTGATAAGCAGATCTTTCCAAATCAAATTTCTAAAATAATATGAAGTTTGAGGATTTAGTCATGGATTTTCCTCGATTTCGGTCATCTGAATCTGAAGGAATGAAGATTACTTGTTTTATATATTGCATGGTGTGACAAGTGTCCACTCAAGTGCTAATTGCACTTTAGTCCCTCAACTTTTCACTATTTACAAATCGGCCCCCGCTCAATCTTTTAATCCAATTTCAATCCTAATTAATTACAAAAATCTTGGAATTTAATTCATCATTCCAAAATTCGTAAATTAACTAATCTCAGATTAAAATGATATAATCTCGAGCCTTACAATTCTCCCTCTCTGAGACATGATTTCGTCCTCGAAATCTCAAGCAATCATATCCCAGGCCATCAAATCATAAATAACAGAAACTAAAATAGTAAACTCACATCAGTGGAATAATTCTGAGAATTCCTATCTCATAACTGATTCAGTCTCCCAAGTAGCTTCTTCAATGTCATGACGAGTCCACTGGACTTTCACAAGTGGGATGGTCTTTGTTCTGAGTTTCTTTTTCTTTACGATCGATAATCCGGATCGGCTTTTCAACGTAACTCAGAGATGTATCTAGTTCAGCCTCATCTGGTTGAATAACATGTGAATCATCAGGAAGATACTTCCGCAGCATCGATACATGAAAGACATCATGTATTCCAGATAATAACGAAGGCGGCAATGCTAGTCGATAGGCACGATCTCCTATCTTTTCAAGAATCTCATAAGGACCAACATATCGTGGGGACAACTTCCCTTTCTTCCCAAATCGGACAACACCCCTGAAAGGAGAAATCTTCAGGAACACTCGATCTCCTGCCTCAAATACCAACGGTCTACGTCGAAGGTTGGCATATTTGGCTTGTCTGTCCTGGGCTGCCTTCATTTTCTTCTGAATGAGCTTTAATTTTTCAGTCATATCTCTGATCATATCAGGTCCAGTCTCAGGAACTTCAGAGATATCATCCCAATACCGAGGGGATCAACATTTTTTTCCGTACAATGCCTCAAAAGGAGTCATTTCAATACTCGTCTAATAGCTGTTATTGTACGAAAATTCACAAAGAGGCAATGCATCTTGCCAGTTAGTGCTAAAATCCAGCACTACAGCTCTCAGCATATCTTCTAACGTCTGGATCGTACGCTCTGACTGTCCGTCAGTTTGTGGATGATATGCGGTACTCAGATGTAACTTAGTACCGAGAGCTTGCTATAAACTCTGCCAGAAGTGCGAAGTAAACCGAGAATCACGGTCTGAAACAATCGACTTCGGCACTCCGTGCAGTCTAATCACTTCCTCGGGAGGATCTTGGTAACTGCGTCACAAAGTCCATGGAAATGTGATCCCATTTCCATTCAGGAATAGACAAACTCTGCAACAATCCTCCTGGCTTCTTTCTTTCAGCCTTCACCTGTTGGCAATTCAGACACTTTGATACAAATGTAGCAATGTCCGCTTTCATTTGTTTCCACCAGTATTGTGTCTTCAAGTCATTGTACATTTTCCTGCCACCAGGATGAATGCTAAAACGACTGTTGTGCGCTTCTGACAGTATTCGCTGTCTCAAGTCTGAAACATTTGGCACAACAATACGATTATTCACATACAAAACATTATTCCGAACCTGATATTCCGATTGATGACCAGCTCTGACCATAGCAATCGAATTCTGCACGTTCTGATCATTTCTCTGTGCCTCTTTGAGTCTCATATCAATTCTGGTTCAGCTCGAATCGCACGTAATCTCAGAGGCTGACAATCTGTTTCAAAAGCTAATCCAGACAAACAGCAGTCTTCTATCAAATTTGAAACACCTATCGTCGATAAGGATAGTGCACATACCTTTCGACTCAGCGCATCTGCTGCTGCATTGGATTTCCCTGGATAATATTTAATCTCACAATCAAAGTCTTTCAATAAATCCAGCCATCTTCGCTGTCTCATATTCAACTCTGATTGCGAAAACAGATATTTCAAGCTTTTATGATCAGAATATATTTCGAATTTCTCACCGTACAAATAGTGTCGCCATATTTTAAAGCAAAGACTATGGCTGCCAATTCAAGATCATGAATTGGGTAACGAGTTTCATGGGGTTTAAGCTGTCTTGAGGCATAGGCAATCACATGCCCCCGCTGCATCAAAACACAACCCAATCCTCGGTGAGATGCATCACAATAAACGACAAAGTCACCAGTACCTGAAGGAATCATCAACACAGGCGCACTGGTTAATCTCTTTTCAATTCCAGAAAATGATTCACAGTCTTCTGACCAAACAAACGGAGCATTTTTCTGTGTCAACTGTCTAATCGGTTTGGCAATACTCGAAAAATCTTTAATGAATCGACGATAATATCCTGCCAAACCCATAAAACTGCGAATTTCTGGCACAGATGTAGGTCTTGGCCAACTAATCACGGCTTCAACCTTACTGGGATCAACTGATATACCGTCTCCCGATATAATGTGACCCAAAAACACAACCTGTTTCAGCCAAAACTCGCATTTCGACAATTTAGCATACAGTTTCTCTGCCCTCAAAATTCTCAACACAGTCCTCAGATGATTAGCATGCTCAATCATATTCTGAATAATCAATATATCATCAATGAATATGATAACAAAATCATCCAAATATTTCTGAAAGACGCGGTTCATCAATCCCATAAATACCGCCGGTGCATTCGTCAAACCAAATGGCATGACAATAAATTCATAGTGTCCATACCTGTTCTGAATGTGTTTTGAGATATCAGAGTCCCTGACTCTCAGTTGATGGTATCCAGATCTCAGATGAACCCTGCAACTGATAAAAAATCATCAATACGAGGCAATGGATATTTATTCTTTACCGTTGCCTTGTTCAGTTGCCTGTAGTCGATACAAAGTCTCATCGACCCATCCTTCTTTCTCACGAACAGTACTGGAGCACCCCAAGGAGATACACTCGGTCTGATATACCCCTTGGCCAGTAAATCCTCCAACTGTTCTTTCAATTCTTTCAATTCGATCGGTGCCATCCTGTAGAGCCCTCGAGATCGGAACTGTTCCTGGATCAACTCAATGCTGAAGTCTATTCTCGAATCGGAGGTAATCCAGGAATCTCATCTGGAAAGACATCAGCAAACTCGCACACCACTGGCAAATCCGCCAATGATGGGCTCGATTTCAGTAAATCAACTGAATATACCAGGAATCCATCCGCTCCCTTCTGCAATAATCGAGTCATATTCATTGCAGATATCAAAGGAATTCTAGCACGAGAACCCTTACCATAAAATTTCCACTCCTCAGCCATCTCAGGTCTGAATCGAACTATCTTATGGAAGCAATCGACTGTAGCTCGGTACTTGGTCAACATATCGATACCGACAATACAATCAAAATCAGATAAACCAAGCACAATACAGTCTAACTCAATCGTATGCCCATCGTACTGCAGTATACACGATTTAACAGATTTTACTGATATCAAACATGTTCCTAACGGAGACGTGACAGACACTACTGCAGACAATGACTCAATAGGCAAAGAATGCATCAACGCAAATCGCTCAGATATAATTATGAGATGCACCAGTATCAATCAATACATATGCAGGATAACCAGAAATAAAACAGTTACCTGCCACAACATCATCAGGTGCATCCTGTGCCTGCTCCTCGGTCAAAGCAAAAACTCTGGCCTGCTGTCTCGGAGGCTGGCTCACTGTCTGGCCCCCTCCTGGCCTCTGCTGTGACTGAGTAGACGGTGCTGGCTGAAAAGTATGAACGGCAGATGGTCGTCTACCTGCCTGAGCCACTGATCCCGATGACTCAGCTGCCTGCGATCCCTGGGCACTCCTCTGGGGACACACTCGGGCAAAGTGTCCTTGCTGTCTACAAATACGACAGCTGCCAACCACTCCTCGGCACTGATCTGTGGAATGCCTCCCTCCACAAGTACCACAGTACGGTCCTGTATAACTCTGGCCCTGACCGGTCTGTCTAGAGCCACTCGAACTGGACGAGCTAGTTCCGATTTCTTGAATTGCTTCCCTCTAGCCTTCAAGAAATCCTTCTTCCTGCTACTGCTGCCACCTTCAAATCGAGGAGGTGGTTGTTGTTGTCCCGATACTGGAAGCACAAACGAAGCCTCTCTCTGTCTCATCAGACCTGCTTCGGCTCCCTTGGCTCTTCAAGGCATCGGTGAAATTGTTTGGCCTCCCGGTATTCACCAAGGTAAAGATTTCAGGATTTAGGCCATTTATGAACTGTCGCAACGGCCTCGTCATGTTCAGCTACATGGGGAGCAAATCTGAGCATGTAGAGAACTTAGCCACATAGTCCTCAATGTTTAACTGGCCTGTCTCAAGTTTCGAACTCGGCTCCCTTGTCCTTCCTATAAGATACTGGAAAGAACCGATAAATTCAGACTTAAACACATTCCAGGTAATGGCCGTACCTCGTTGTTCCAATGCCCGTTTCGTCGTGATCCACCAGTGTTTAGCAACGTCATGCAGTTGGTGTCCTATCAGTTTCACCCTCTTTTCCTCCGTATATTCCAAAGATTCGAACATCGCTTCAATATCGTCCAACCAACTTTCACATTCCACGGAATTCTCCGTACCTTTCAAGTCGGTGGATGAAAGACTGAAATCTTTTCAACAGTTTCTCCATTGGTGTAGGAGTCACATCCATGGGAGGATTCGATGTATCCCCTGTTCTGGTATTCTTCTCGGAGGCATATCTGAAATCAAAAGGATTAGCAACCCCAACCCAAAGTTCTATTTCAGTCCTCCTCCGATCATCTTACTGCTGATCCAGAATCGGCTCTGATTCGTTCTCATAATACATGTTTTCAAATCAAATCAGATAAACAGACAAACATGTATTATAAAGCAGTAAATCATGCTAGCAATCAAAAGCAGGAAAGAAAACACATTCTACCCCGCTCACTAGCTCCTATCTCAATCTCAAGGATCTATCGCTCTGATACCACCTGTTGTGGGGACCCGGACGCTAATCAAGTTCTTAATCATCATTGGGACTAATTAATCAATTATAAAACAGGGTCTAAATTTTTTTTTTAAAAATGCGGAACGTAGTGAAATCAAACTAATATACATATCAGTATAAAATACAATACAAGTCCTGTACTGCATGCATTCAAACTAAACTAAGGTTTAACAACTAATGTCAAGTGTTCAAACCCTATTATACATCAGAATCAAGTCCTAGTCTCCACTCTAATCACGATCTCTCTCTCATCTCCTGGACCCTGATCCTGCCCCACCTGTTGTCATGTACACAAAACAAGACAACAACCGGATAATCCTGTGAGAATAAATCCCAGTATAAATCAACGAAACATGCAATCATATAAACAAATATAAAGCATGTAATCAGGTAATATGTATCAAAATCTGAAACATAATCAATCATAAAACTGCTAACATATACGTGACTCACGTCTCAGACTAGACTCAATCCTAGTCTAGGGATCCCGGTTTCCAAATGTGGTGTTCCTATATCGAATTCCGTAATAGAAGGAACTCTGATCCTATTACTCGATATAACCAAATATGGTGTTCCTATATCGAATTCCGTAATAGAAGAATTCCAATCCTATTACTCGATATAACCAACATCCGGTGTCTGACCTAACCGTCATGGACTGTAGCTCTATCGCTAATATCCTTATCTTGAGACATCGTGCAATGTGCCCGTGGCGATCCCGCCACTATCAGGCACTTCCGTCCCAAGATTTCTATACTATCTTGTGACATCGTGCAATGTTCCCGTGGCGATCCCACCACTATCAGGAACTTCTGTCACAAGATTACTCATCTACTACCTGTTGTCTATAATTCAAGAGAACAAGTACATCAATCAAATCAATGCAAATATCAATGCAATAAAGTAAAGTATGTGATTTAGGGAAACTCAAGTCTAAACCGACTCAAGTCGATCTCCCAATACCACATTGACTTATACCTTTCGTTCGTAGTCTCGGTCTGAAGAAATATCAGTTATGAACTCAAGACTATCTCTGTAAATCTGAAACAACACATCGAGAATCATAATATCAATATTCCATTCTCAATTCAACACTGAATCTGGTTAATCTGGATTAATTCAAATCAACGGTATAATGGCACAATCTCAGTATCCCCGTCAATACCATATCAACAGGTATCAATTACAAATCATTACTCATATATGATATATTCTCTAATTTATTCATAATCCAAATCTGTTCGATTTCAAATCAATATAATCAGAAATTCATAACAATTCCATAATCTGTCCGTTTCTCAATCTGACTTCGATTCTACGATGTCTAACATATCCAGAAGATCATATATGAATCATATCAAATTCCTACAACAACATATTTTCAAATGATAACAGAATTCAATAAAACTTATGTCCTATAGTAGCTGTCGACGAGAGGAGTATAGCACCGTGTCCGGATTCAAATTCTGATAAGCAGATCTTTCCAAATCAAATTTCTAAAATAATATGAAGTTTGAGGATTTAGTCATGGATTTTCCTCGATTTCGGTCATCTGAATCTGAAGGAATGAAGATTACTTGTTTTATATATTGCATGGTGTGACAAGTGTCCACTCAAGTGCTAATTGCACTTTAATCCCTCAACTTTTCACTATTTGCAAATCGGCCCCCGCTCAATCTTTTAATCCAATTTAAATCCTAATTAATTACAAAAATCGTGGAATTTATTTCATCATTCCAAAATTCGTAAATTAACTAATCTCGGATTAAAATGATATAATCTCGGGCCTTACATTTCCATATATAATCTATTTAGAATGGTTTATATATCGCTTGGGTGAGCCCCAGAATCCTTTTTGATATACCTCTATATATTTGTATTCCCAAGACATAGAATGCTTCACTCATGTCTTTCATGAAGAATTTACTTGCTAACCATACTTTAGTTGATTGCAATAATCCTACATCATTCCCAATGAGTAGGATATCATCAACATAAATTACTAGGAATGTCACTGCACTCCCACTAACTTTCTTGTACACGCATGGTTCCTTAGGATTCTTAGCAAAACCAAACTCTTTGATAGTGCTATCAAATCTGAGGTTCCAACTCCTTGACGCCTGCTTGAGACCACATATTGATCTCTAAAGTTTGCATACCTTATGCTCACTTCCTACTGATGTGTATACCTCAAGTTGAGACATGTAATTTTTTTCTTTGATGTCTCCATTGAGAATGCAGTCTTTACATCCATTTGTCATATCTCATAGTCGTACCATGCTGCTATGGCTAGTAGTATTCTAATGGACTTTAACATAAAAACTGGTGAAAAGTTTCCTCATGGCCAACTTCTTGCCTTTAAGTATAACCTTTTTCAACCAGTCTTGCTTTGAAGGTCAATACCTTCCCGTCCGCCGCAAGCTTTCTTTTGTAGATTCATTTGCATTCTATGGGAACGATTCCCTCAGGTGGATACACCAATGTCCAGACTTGGTTTGAATACATAGAGTCAATTTCAGACTGCATGACTTCAAGCCATTTGGTTGAATCAGAGTCAGATATTGCTTATTTGAAGTTCATTGGATCACATCCAACACAAGACTCATCATGGTCTTGTTCATGAAGAAGTGTATATCTAGCAGGTGGTCTAATAACACTATCAAACCTTCTAGGTGCTTGTACTTCAACTATTGTTTGTTAGGAAATGGGTTCAACTTCTATAGTTGAGGGAGTATCTTGAATTTCTTCAAGTTCTATCATCTTGACTTTTCTATCTGCTAGAAATTCCTTTTCCAAAAAGTGGCATTTCTTGAAACAAACACTTTTGCTTCATTGGGATGATAGAAATAATATCTAACAGAATTCTTTGGATATCTTACAAAGTAGCACAAAGTGGATCTACTATCCAATTAATCTCCCATTGTCTGTTTCACGTAAGCAGGACATCCCCATATTCTCATGTAAGAAAAATTGGGAGTTTTTCCCATCCATATCTCATATGGTGTTTTATTCACTATTTAAGTATGGACATTATTCAACAACATTGCCGCAATTTCAAGCACATAGCCCCAAAACGATATAGGCAATTCAATGAATCCCATCATGGAACGAACCATGTCCACGACGTTCAGAAACACCATTCAATTGTGGTGTTGCTGGTGGAGTCCACTATGAGAGAATCTCATTCTCGTTTAGATAACCCAAAAATTCAGCACTCGAGTATTCTCCACCTCGATCAGATCGAAGTGCCCTAATACTTCTTTCTAGCTGATTTTCTACTTCAGATCTTAATTCTTTGAACTTTCAAATGCTTTAGATTTGTGTTTCATCAAATAAACATACACATACCTCTAATATATGGTCATCAGTAAGGATAATGAAGTAGGATTGCCCATATTTTGTGCTAACACTTAGCGGGCCACAAAAACTGTGTGGATCAAATCCAGTAGACCATGCGCACGTGCCACGTTTTCATCGAATGGAGTTTTTGCCATTTTTTCTTTTAGACAGGACTTACAAGTAGGTAGAGAATTTATGTATGACAAGTCAAACATGTCTTCTCCACTAGTTTGTGCATCCTTCTTTTGGAATATGACCTATTCTAGCGTGCCATATTTGTGCGGGATTTGGATCATCTAATTTTCTTTTACTTGTTGTTGAAATTCTGTTTACTTTGGGCATTCACTTATCATTTCCAAAACATTTTTGGCCCAGATAATTTCTTATTTCCATTCTTTTGCATTGAAACAAATATGTTCTGACTTATCGGGCTTTGTGTGCCCTTTAAGTGTTCTTCGGAGTTTGCCTCTTATTGGGTTTGTTTTTTCTTGTGAGGGACAGAACATTTCTTTCCCTTATCTTGTGGGCCATTTTTCGTTCCTAACAAGAAGCCCAATTAGGAAACATCATTTTCCTATTTTATGGTAGCTTCATAAGTCATAAGCATGTTGACTATCTCTTCAAGGCTATCATCAATCTTATTCAAATTGAAGTTCACCATAAACCCGTCAAATGAGGAAGAGAATGACAAAAATTGATATCATGAAGTAACTCGTTAGGAATCACCTATTCCATGCTCACCACTTTCTCATTAAACCCAATTATATCTACACCACGCTCATGGCCCAGAGCCCCATCTTGCATTTGTGTAGTCACGAGCTTTTAAAAGTGATGTGCATCACTGTACGAGTTTCATGCACCATGCAACTCTTGCATGTGTATTTGAATGTCAGCAGCATTCAACATTTCCTCAAACTGTCCCTACAGTTCATTTGACATAGAAGCGAGCACATTACACTTTAGCTTGCACACTATGGTCCCACCATTTGCATGCATTGTCAGTTCAGCAAGACTGACATTAGTGTGTATGTCATTTTCTCCGAATTTAGAACAACTTTTCCAACCAGTGTTGAAAATTAGATTTGGTTAGCTTGTTAATAAAAAAAATAGATTACGTGACGAAATCGAAAAGATACTGATATGGAAACAGAAAAATGGTTGCTGATTATTTTAAAATAATTTAAGATATAGAAAATAGATTTTTATTTTATAAATTCCTCCTACTATTTTGACATTTCCACCACCCTCTGATGAAAAAGGGAAATCGTATTCCCTTAGTTTGGCACGTAGAGTCCAATTAGCCAATTATAATCCCGAATAATATCAGCCAATTATAATTTCAAAAAAGGTAGAATTCAATTGCATCCCTATGCAACCTCCGTGTGTTTTGCCTCACGTTTAATAAGGACCCAATAAATATGACGCCGTTTACTTTCGCGTGTGAAACCGACCTATCAATATTGAATTGTAGTAGACGGTCGCCATGAGTTCCCCAATAATATGAGCCGAAATCATGGGAGTTCCACTCAATTCACATCATATGTCCGGTGGAAGTCACAGCTTTTCGACGTCCAAGACTTCCCAATATGAGCCAGTCGCAGACACTGTCCGCGGGTAATGATCAACATGAAACCAGGGTTGATGGAAGGCAAGGAAAAAATTAAACTCTTTTAATTTTTACTTTTACGGTTTGACATAAATTTTGAATCATATTCAAAATGAGGGATTTCAATTTTAAATTGTTATCATTTTAATTTTAAAATCACGTGCCATGTTTGTATGTTTGCCGGATTAATGCAGCAATATTATTTAATAAAATACATACATGCATACTACTATCGTATATATCATAATATGACATTCAACAATAAATAAAGATGATCGATTGCCAACACTATTAGATCCATTGAGCCAAACATGGATCAACGTCCAAAACCTACGTGAATGCGGGGATGCAAATGCAACTATTACAAGTGCTTTCAATATTTTATATGTCTTCATCTTGAGCATTGGGTCCACCATCTTCAAGTCTTGATCTCCCGCTATTTCTAAAAATTACATTTAAATAGTCATGGCACATAAGGGATACATCTCAGGGGTGGGAACGGGCCATAAACCTGGCCCACTTTAAAATATCAAATATTAACAAAATGAATAATATAGTAAAATATCCTGACATACACCTAATATATTGGATCAAGGCTCTCAATCATTCTTCATGGCATTAATATCAAATATTAACATCAATTAATTAAAAAAATTTAATTAACTGATAATCATACTAATAATTTTATCACTAACCACCACAATCATTAAAGATTTTAATATATTAAATAAGCTCCTTTACTTAATTTCCAATTAAATCAATAATAATTGATTTCTTGTAAAACTATTTTTACCATAAATAATTAAAATTATATTCTAATTATTTATTTTACAAGAAAATTATTAATTTTCCAAAAATTAAGTTTCAAAAAGAAAAATTGAACAAAATTTCAAAAATATCAATCTTACCCAAAATTTAAAAAATCAGAAAATTGCACCTTAAACACAAAAAATTCAAGCCCATCATCTAGAACGGTTCCTGAGACACTCCCGGGCAGCCGCCTGCACTGCCCGAACGCTTCGGGCAGTCGCAGGCCTGTTGTACGCGTCTGTGCGCACAGCCGTAGGCGCGCTGCGGGCCGCCCGCGCGCACGCTGCGCGCCCGGGCTACCCTGAAAAGTTCCGGGCAGAAACAGATTTTTTTTTGTTTTCTGGAAAAATAAAATTTTTATGGTGCATTAATTTTATGAAAAATTTTCTTGTGTGGTTACAAACAAATTATTCAATATCAAAATCATACGATTTAGAAAACCTTGGCTCTGATACCACTGTTGGATACCGATTTTCTCGTGCCCAAACGCAGCGGAAGTTTTAAAATTTTTATTAGATCTTGACATTCAAGATGTATTTGGATACTCGTATGGCTTATAATCAAACATTCATAGGGCGTTAAAATTTTATACCTTTGGTGATTAAATCACTTGACTCCAACTAATCCGGTATAGGCGGATCAAGCTATTGATGAATCCCTACGAACTTTCTTCAAGGACTCCTTTCTTTTAATCAGGTCCACGGCTAGATGATTTGTTCCTCTTCTAATTCGTACTAGAAAATTAGAAGAAGTTTTTACTTTGGAGATTGCAAACGAGAAACAGCTCAAAGTTTTCCTTCAAAAGGAAGTGGCCGAATTTCTCAAGCTTTGGAAGAGAGATTGTTCGAAATTTGTGAAGGTGGTGGCTAGGGTTTTGACTTCTCAACACTTATTTATAATTAACCCCTGACCTAATACATATAATTAACATTAATGGGCTTGATTAATTAATTAAACTAGTCTTGATTTAATTAATTGGGCTAGTTCAACTAGTTTAATCAACTCAACCTTTGAGATTAATTAATTAAATTCATTATAAATTCAACATTTGAATCGACTAGGAACGAATTTAGATTATACAGTGTTTACAATAAGTTTCAACATCGAATTACGATTCATTTGTATTAAAGTATAATCAAGGTCTTTACCTATGTTGTTTACATAGGTATACAGATAAAGATACAACAAAGCATGGAATAATGAATTATATTAAAATAAATATTGTTTATTACAACTGAGTCAATAAAATCCTTAGCCAACAGTTGGCTTGGATGACATCTATTTAACATTAAGAAGCATCGTATTGATTGGATTACAAATTTTTAAATATATATATATATATATATATATATATATATATATATATATATATAAAGGATTATCCACAAGTAAATTTGAATTGATGATACCAACTTTTCCATGGGTTCGGTCTGGTGAGCTTGAGCTTCACATCTATAATGTTTTGAACCGGAACGGATGGAACACTACCGGTTTATACAGACTAATGGATATTGGAAGGTGTCGAGAATTTTTCCGACACGACCACCTTGAACTTTGATCGGATTTAGGAATAGAGAAGTGGGAACATGCGATAGGTCAAAGTTAATATCTTGATCCCCTCCCCATGAAATATATATGGGTATTTATAGTGGTTGAGAGGATTTCTTCCCATATTGTGTCGAAGTCTATTATAGGTAAATTTTCTTATAAAATTAAATTCCCAATCACTGCAAGTTCGGTCCGGATTCCTCGTCACATCTAATCATACGGCGAGATTCTAGCATATTTAAAGATTATTCACGCTTTTGACATGTGACAAAGTTCTTAGGATAGAAACAGGCTTGGGCCTGAGATTCATGTCACAAGCATCTGTGCTGACAGAACCTGCTCCAGACGCTGATTGGGCTCGGATACGTGTGGTTCGGCTGAGCACCAGGACTCGACCGAAGTGTTTCGGCTACCCAGTCTTGGCCGATCTCGGTCACTAGGTCTTGGCCGAGCCCTACCTTAGTGGTCGCCCGAACCCTACCCTGGTGCTCGGCCGAGCACCAGGGCTTGGCCACTAGGGCTCGGCCAAGCCCTACCCATGTGCTCGGTCATCACGGGTGCGGATGGGCTTGTTGCTCGACCGATGTGTTCAAGAAGAACAGCTGACCTCGTTTATAGATGGTATCGAATTTGGACGAGTCATGCTCGACGGGTTACGTTTAAGGTCCTCGGGATGAAAACTCAAGCACGGTTGAATATTTGGGGGCATCAGTAGTAACCCTCCTTGTGGTCTAAAATAAGTATTGAATTTTAGACTAGTGAATTGCTATGATTGAGCTTGAAGCCCTTAAGTTCGACATTGGTTGCGAGAAGATCTAGATCGTTCGAGTTATTTGCAAGATTTTGGTGGGCTAGGATCAGATGGTGGTGTGGATCCCGAGGCCTTTGAACAGGCATGATCCTAGTCGTCTATTCTTGATTTAATCGAACGGCTCTCCTTCGGCTGACCTTCCTATAAATATGGCCTTCCCTTCATTCAAAAATCTTGCAATTCTCTCAATTTCTCTCCCCAGTTACAAAGCGTCTCCCGCTCTTTCGACGTTCTCGGTTCGGCCAACTATCTTGAGTTCGGTAACCTCTCGCTCCCAACTCTATTCTTCTTAACCAATTTGGTAAGTTCTTCTTCCTGTGTTAATTGAAATACTTTGGTTAAGGCATGGATGAAGCTATAGGCAGTCCTTCCCCCTCCCTTTCGAAGATTTCGGTGGAACTTCCCTGTTATGAAATTAAGGCTTCGGTCCTAGGGTATGATGATGTCCATAGGATTAGAGAGTTGTCGGGACTATCTTCGGATATTGATATTCAGATCCCTGAGTTTACAGATAGGGCTAATCTCCCACCCGACGGATATCGCACATTTTACTTGGACCAACTGGAGATGGGGTCTTCGGTTTCCTATCCTCAGGGTAGTTCAGTACCTATGTGATCACTACCTGATATGCCCCCAGTCAATTACCTCCCATTTCCTTTAGCATGCTTCTGGCTCTAGGAATATTGCTTAGGTATTTCGATATACCCCTCTCCGTAGCCCTCTTAGATCGCATTGTGAAAATCAAAAGAAAAGATATTGGTCGGTTTTTACCTATCAGCCCATCCCTCGTGTGATTTTCTGGGTGGGAACCCTTCATCCCAAAAAGGTTGGATGAACAGATACTTTTATGTAGAGTCTGAGGCCTTTTCCTTAGTACTTGCGATATGGCTTGGGCCGAGCAGTTAACCCTTAGAGATCCTCCCACACCTATGTGCCGTCAACCTGACCTGCTTCCTCGCTTGTATCTCGGAAAGGGTTTTGACGTCAAGAGCCTGGTCCAGGATGATCTTCCCTATGAATTTAGGTTCTGTAAAAAAGGAGTCGGAGTGGAGGGGGACATAGGTATATTTTCCCCAGCCTTTCCACTTTCCCATTGAAAACAAATATTATGCTGACTCCAGGTTTCTTTTGCTTCTTATGTCTCCCCTTCCCCAACATCTTCATTTTCTCCTTCTCTTTTTTTTATTTTTTTCTTTTTATTTTTCACAGACGAAAGGATCATGAAGTCGGAAATGCTCCAGAACATGAAGAGGAGGAAAGCTGAGATATGAGGCTCTTCAAAATCCTCCACTGCCGAGGCCAAAGGGAAACAAAAGAAAGCACCCATGGAGACTGATGGGCAGCCAATGAAGAAGACTCTCAAGACCACTGCTTCGTTCCCGACCCCCCAAGGCTTTGGGAAGAGGATACACAGTCCTTCCCCCGTTCATGAGCACCATGATTCCGAAGAAGTTGAGCTGGAAGTACCCCTCGACCATGGGACCCTCCTTCATAGCCCATCCCTCCGGACCGGAAGCCTTAAATTTTGTTCGTCACTTGGTGTCCTCTGAGAATCTTACCATCGTGAAGGCTGCCACCGACCTTCAAGCCATAGAGGCTATGTCCCTTAACTTTATGCAGGTAACTAGTTTTGTTTCTTTCGCATCACTAGTTTTTTTTTTTTTGAACATATGTCTTCGCAATGCAGGCTCTGGTTTGGGGAGGCGAAGTCACTGGTCGGATATTGTGGAGCTATGGAGAGGGCTAGCTCCTCCCAAAAATCAATGAATGACGTCCTCAGTCAACATGAGGAACTTATGAAGCGGATGGAGGATCTCCACATGAAACATGAGGCAGAGAAGGTGGCTTTCCTAGCCGAACTCAAATTTGCCCGAGCTCATGCACAAGTCCTTGAGGACAAAGCCGCTTGGGCTGAGCAGAAGGCACTTAACTTCGAGGAAACAACTTCGAAAAAAAGACCATGAAGCCGAGGCCATGTGGCTTCAGAAGAAGGAAGAGTTCATCCACTCTTCGGAATTTTATTCGCTGTGCTCGGACAAAGAAACTTCTTACTTCGAGCATGGATTAATGGAGGTATTGCTCAAATACGGGCCAACGGGTATTCCGAAGCCGAACACCATTTTTCCTTCCTTGATGTGTTTTAGGCCTTGGAAGACATGCCCGAGAAGAAGGGAGGGCAACAGAGACTGAAGACCTAGACATCTGGGAGGGAAGTGAGTGGCCTCGCCGAATGAAGCCTTTTATTTTTCAAGCTCTACTTGCTCAATACATTTGTATTCTTCGTGTTCTATGTCTTTTCCATCAGATTTCCCAATATTTGAAACTATGTCTTTAATTTTAAGTGATTAAGTGTTTCGGTTTCCTTTATATCTCATCGTCGAATGCTGTATCGAATTTTTCTCTTGTTTTTGAGCTTTAAATCGTGCCGAACACGAGGTCAGACTCTCGTTTTATTGCCGAGCACGAGGTAGCAAGGTTAGGCTTTATTTTTATTGCCAGGCACGAGGTCGGGCTTTTAATCGTGCCGAACGCGAGGTCGGATTTTCATTTTATTGCGGAGCGCGAGGTAGGACTTTTAATCGTGCCGAACGCGAGGTCGGACGTTCTTTTTATTGCCGAGCGCGAGGTCGGACTTTTATAAGTTTATTTCAATTAAGAAAGATGATATATCAACGCCCAATCTTATTCATGTTTTTGAAAATAAAGACATAATTCATAAAATAAAGACAAAACTAACATGATGGGTTGAGACTATGACTAAGCATAATATTTCTTCAAGTGTTGGATGTTCCACGGGCGCTTGGTTTTCTTTCCCTCAGCATCTTCTAAATATTAAGCCGCAATTCCTACTTTCCCAATAACTTTGTAGGGTCTCTCATATTTCGGGTCTAATTTTCCTCTCTCTTCCTGAAACTGGATTCTCTTCATGATCAGATCCCCTGTTTCGAACGACCGGGGGCCGCACCCTTTTTTTGTATGCTCGAACCATCCTCTTCTGGTAAGCAGCCATCCGAACAGCTGCTCGATTTCTCTTTTCCTCTATTAGGTCCAAATCCATGGCCCTCCATTCATCGTTATTTGGTCCATATCCTATCACCCGAGCACTTTCTTGTCCGATTTCTGCTGGCAGGACAGCCTCAGTACCATACACTAAGTTATACGGTGTTTCTCCAGTTCCGATCCGAGCCGTTGTTCGGTAAGCCCACAATACACTAAGTAATTCCTCAACCCATTACCCTTAGCAGAGTCCAAACATGTTTTAAGAGCGTGCACAATGGATCTATTATGACCTCGACCTGCCCATTACTCTGGGGATAAGCCACCGATGTAAATATCTGCTCTATCTTCATCTCCTTACACATTTCCGAACTTTATAGCCACAAAATGTCTCCCATTGTTATATATAAGCCTCCTTGGTATCCCAAAGTGACACACCAGTTTCTTCAATAAAAATTTTAAGATCTCCCCTTCTGTTATTTTAGCCAACGGTTCGGCTTCCGTCCATTTAGAGAAATAATCTACTGCCACTAATAAGAATCCTTTGACATGTAGGACATGATCAGGGTCAAGAAGAGGATGAGAGATCACAGTTTAGCGTGGAGATTCGGACCCAGAAGTAGAGTTGTTTTCATTACTTGATATGTAGTGAAAGAACAATAGTTTGTTATGACGTACTATTGTACAAGACTTGGATTTAATTTTGATCTTTTATCAATGGATTATCATATGTTCCGCATTAGAATTTTAAAAAAATTTAGACCCAATTTATTAATTGATCCATTACTCCCAAAGAAAATTAAGAATGAATTAGCGTCCAGGTCCCCACAGCAGAGGGTATCAGAGCTGTAGGTTCTAGAGCAGTAGGTTCCTTAGACTGAGATATAAGCTAGTGAGTGGGGTAGATTGAGTTTTCTTCCTTGCTTTTGAATGCTAGCATGTTTTACTGCTTTAATACATGTTTACCTGATTATCTGATTTGATTGTAAAGATGATTATATGAAATGAATCAGACCGATTCTTGATAAGAGGTAAGATAATCAGAAGGGGACGAGAGATTTGTCAGATGTGATTGCTAACCCTGTTGATATCAATATGCCTCATCAAAGAGTCCCAGAACAGGACAGTACCTCAGCTAATCCGATGGATGTTACTGCAACACCGATGGAAACATTGTTGAAGAGATTTCAGTCGTTCAAAACCGCCAACCATGAAAGGAACGGAGACTTCTGTTGATGTGAGAGTTTGCTAGACGATATTGAGATGCTGTTTGATTCGTTGGATTAACAGATGAGCGCCGAGTCCGATTGATTGGGCTTCAGTTGCACGATGTTGCGAAGAATTGGTGGCTCACAACCAAGAGAGCGTTGGAGCATCGAGGTACGACTATTACTTGGAACATCTTTAAAACTGAATTTATCAAAGAATTTTCCCAGTGTCGTACAAAAGGGAAAGGGTGCAGAGTTTTCTAATCTGAGACATGGTCAGTTGAATATTGAAGAGTATGTGGCTAAATTCTCTACCTAGCTACGATTTTCTCCACACGTGGCTGAGAATGACGTAGCCGTTGCTGATCAATCATCAATGGGCTGAATCCTGAGATCTTTACATTGGTGAATACCGGGAGACCAAATAATTTTGCGGATGCTTTGAATAGAGCCAAGGGGAGATGAGCAGGTCTGATCAGACAGAAAGGAGCATCATATGTTGCTCCAGCACCGAGACCACAACAACCATCTATTACTCAGTTCCATAAACCCCCTCCCAGATTTTAGAGTGGCAGTAGTAGCAGTGGAAAGAGAGTCAGTTAAAAGCCAGAGGGAAAAAGTTTAAGAAGTCTGGCACAGTTCTTCTAGCTCCATTGGTTCCAGACAGAATTATACCCGGAGCTTATTGCAGAACTTGCAGAGGGAGACATACCATAGAGCAATGCCAAGGAGTACTTGGTAGTTGCAACATCTGCAGACATCAGGGACATTTTGCTAGAGTTTGTCCCAGAGAGGTTCCCAAAGATCCAGGGAGCTGAATCACTGGATCAGTGGCACAGCCTGGTAGACGATCGTCTGCTGTTCACACATTCCAACCAGCACCAGCCCATCACAGCCAAGGCCAGGAGGAAGCCAGATTGTTAGCCAGCCTCCGAGAAAACAGGACAGGGTATTTGCTTGACTGAAGAACAGGCACAGGAAGCACCAGATGATGTTGTTGCAGGTAACTGTTCTCTTGTGGTTACCCTGCAATATGTATTGATTGATACGGGTGCATCTCATACATTATTTGAGCGATTTGCATTGATACATGCATTGCATGTTGAGTCTTTATCTGCTGTAGTATCTGTTTCTTCTCCTTTGGGGACATGTTTGATATCAGTGAATTCGTTAAACATTGTTTACTGCAGTATGATGATCATGAGATTGAGTTAGATTGTATTGTACTTGGGTTGTCTGATTTGACTGCATTATTGTATCGATATGCTGACTAAGTACGGAGCTACCGTAGATTGTTTCCATAAGATTGTGAGATTCAGACCTGACATGGATGATGAATGGAAATTTTACGGTAAGGGTTCTAGATCCAGAATTTCTTTGATATCTGCGTTATCTATGACTCGATTATTAAGAAAAGAACAGAGAGATTCCTTGTGTATTCAGTAGATGTACTGAAGTCGAGCCCATCATTGGCAGATCTGTCAATGGTATGCGAGTTTGCTGATGTCTTCCCAGATGAGATTCTGGTTTGGCCTCCAGTCAGAGAGATAGACTTCAGTATTGAATTGGTACCAGGTACAGTTCCTATTTCGAAAACTCCGTACAAAATGGCACCGATTGAATGAAAGATTTAAAAGAGCTGTTGGAAGATTTACTGGCCAATGGATATCAGACCGATTGTTCCTCCTTGGGTGCTCCAGTATTTCTTTTCAGAAAGAAGGACGGTTCAATGAGACTCTTCATTGACTACTGACAACTGAACAAAGATACGGTAAAGGACAAATATCCCTTGCCTCGTATCGATGATTTATTTGATCAGTTGCGGGTTCTTCGGTTTATTCCAAGATCGATTTGAGATCTGGATATCATCAGCTGAGAGTCAAAGATTCTGATATCTTGAAGACAGCTTTCAGAACCAGGTATGGGCCATTGCGAATTATAGTCATGCCGTTTGTTTTAACGAATGCTCCAGCTGTATTTATGGGCCTGATGAACTATGTATTTCAGAAGTACCTTGATGATTTCGTGATTATCTTTATTGATGATATTCTGATATATTAAATAATTTGAATGATCATGTTGAACATTTGAGAACTGTACTGAATATTTTGTGAACTGAGAAACTGTATACCAAATTGTCGAAATGTGAATTCTGGCTGAAACAAGTTTATTTCTGGGACATATCATATCTGGAGATGGGATATCTGTTGATCCTAGCAAAGTTGAGGTCGTGATCAGTTGGCCTAGACCGACATCTGAGCAAGAGATATGCAGTTTTATGGTTTTAGCGGGCTATTACCGATTATTCATCAAAGATTTTTCTAGTATTGCTAAACCTATTGTTAGAGTAGTGCCCGTCGAGCCAAGTGTTGGCCGAGTGTTCACAATGAAACTCTATGAATAAGCAATCTTTATTTTAATAATATTTGAAATTATTATTTGGCAAATCTTTATCTGTATACCCATGCTAGCTGCATAGATAAAGCCCTTGAATATACAAATAGTAGAAAGAATATGAGATGCTCATATGATGAGTATCATGAAACTCATATTTGTAATACTGTATATTCTAAACGGTTCCTAGTCGATTCAGCCGCCACTAAGAAGGATATAGGCCGCTCGAGTTAGAGACTAGTATCTGCGATGTGAGTACCATGTTTCATTGGTAGGGGACATTGTGATGTCCGAACATGCAGATAGGTGCTCCTTGTAGAGTGCACTGAACAACCCTCCATAAAAGGACTTTCCAAGTGGTTCTCACTTATCGAGTGGAAAAGTCCTGGTTTATGGTTGTACAGAATTAGTCCTTATGACCCGGGACAACATTGAGACTCTATGTGCTAGAATTACACTTTGACTTGTTTACCGACTCTCATGGGGTCATCAGGTGGCAAGGTTGGGTGTTCTGTCGAAACACATAGGAGTCGATGCATTGTAGTCGGGGATTCACCGCTTACCTTCGGGTATGGATATCCTATGTGTTATCATGTGTATGTAGATCGAAATCTCTGGCCAGAGTATGGTTGTAATTATGAAAGGTGTTTCATAGATTACACCATCGATGCAACTACGACATGACACATAGTATCGATTCATTGACAACTCTCGATAAACCAATGGTTGTCGAATCGATCGGGATATATGAGTTGAAGGGACCGTACTGTACGCTAACCATAATTGAATGGTTCTTGCAGGCACTATCATGTGATACCTAGGGAATCACGTAAGCGATGCTGCTAGGCGTTTAACGTGATTGGTTGGGTACTATCAGACTTGAGTTCTGACGTTCTTACTATCAAGGAGTTGATAAGTAAGAATGGAGCAATTGGGGTATGCTCGAATAAGGACATGTTTAGTCCGAATCACATGGAGATGTGAACCCACGGCTAGTTGTATCAATGAACCATTGAGGGCCACACAAGTACTAGCTTTGTAAATCCCGATGAGAAGTAAAAATAGTTCAATGTGTTGAACGGCTTATAAAGGAGTTTATAAGCGTAAGGAAAATTAGAAGTATGACTTCTATAAAGGAGAAAATAGTTCAATGTTGAACGACTTATAAATGAGTTTATAAGTGTAAAGAAAAAGAAGAAGTATGACTTCTATGAGAGAAATGTAAATTTTGATTTATGGAAGTGTTCCTAAATTAAAATTTGGCCAAGTGACTAATGTTTTGAAAATTGTGATTTTCATAAACATTATTATGGACTAAATTAAATTAATTCAAGTGTTGAATTAATTAAACACTAGTGGGCCTAGTAGAGTCCAAATAATTAAATTAATTCAAGTGTTGGATTAATTAAATAATATTGAGTCTTGTAGAGCTCAATTAAAATAATTATTTAACTAGTGGGACTTGGGTAAATTCAAGTAATGTTTAATTAGTCTCAAATATGTTTGAGATAATTAAATTTAGTCCAAAGTTTTTAATTTGATTAAAAACTATATTATATGCATGCATGGGAGGTGAAGAGTTGGATACTTTTGAATAAAATTGGCATGGCATGCAACTTTTTTATCAACTTTTTGCAACCCCAAGAGAACTCTTCCCTCCTCATTCACAACATGGCCGAAACTCCTCCATTCTCTCCATTTTTCTCCATTTTGTTCTTCAATTGTTGAGAAAAATTCTCTTTGAAAAATCCTCATTTTTTCTAGTGCAAAGAGGGGATCTACCTAGTTGTGGTGGGCTAATTTGAAGGAAAGATCAAAAGGAGGCTTGTAGATCTTCATGCCATTCAAGAGCTGTGTTTACAACTTGTTGGAGCCATCATCAATCTCTTGAGATTGATAGGTAACTTTCTACACCCTATGAATGTCATTTGTGTGTTTTTGTATTTGTTGCACAAAGAAATGGGGTGGCCGAAATTTTCCATAAAACGATTTTTGCTTCCGTTGCGCTTCCGGCCACCGTAACCGGTCCGCTTTCAAGTGGTATCCGAGCTATGGTTACGTTTTTGTGTAGCAAATACAATATATATTATGTTGAGATCGATTTCTAACCGCATGAGTGTGTTTTTGCAACAAATCGAGGGCCGTTTTTGGGGAAAATTCGGGCAGCAAGTTGCTGCCCGTGTCGGGTAGCTGGCGGGCAGCTAGGGCAGCCCGAGGGGCTGCCCGAACAGCCCCATCATTTTAAATAAAAAAAAAAATTTTTTGGTAAGTTGGCCGGAATCCGGCGACGGAGCTCCGGCGACGGCGATGACGACTAGGGTTTCCAAAATGTTTTGGAATATCAAAGTGTCATGGGCCTTGAGTTGTTGGGCCATTGGATGGCTAACATGTTTGTGATTTTAAATGGGCCAAAATGTTTTTGGTGAAAAATATTTTTGGGCCCTTAAGTTTAAAATTACAAAAGTTGCAAATTTTTCTCATGAAATAAATAATTTAAGTTGGACTTTAATTATTTATAGTAAATGGTGATTTACAAGAAATTCGGTTATAAATAAATTAATTTGAAAGTAGACAAAGGTGTTTGTATACTTTGTTAATTTAGTTTATAATCGTGGCGGTTAGTGATTGGATCAAGATATATAATATTGGATCAATTAATTATGTGATAATTAATTGATGGTGTATGATATGTGATATTATGCATGAAGGATGATCAAAAGCCCAAGCCCAATTTGCTAGGTGTATGCTAGGATATTTTGTGTTGAATGATTGTAATAATTATCAATTTAAAGTGGGCTTGGTTTATGGCCCGTTCCCACCCCATGAGATGTATCCCTATTGCCATGGATATTTATTTGTAAATATTAGTATAGTGGATGATCAAGATTGGAAGATGGTGGCCATGATGATTATGAAGATCGAAGACATGTAAATATTGGAAGCTTATGTAAGTTGCATTTGCATCCCGTGCATTTACCCTAGGATTGGACCTAGGCCCGTGTTTAGCTCACACGGGCCATTAGTATTGGGGCGATTGATCATCCTTGTTTTTACTGTTTATAATATATGCATGATATGTTATAAATAATGAGTATGTGCGTTATTATTATGATAATAACAAAGTTGCATGAATCCGGCAAACATACGATCAAACATGGCGAGCTTTTAAAATAAAATTAATGATGAGACCTTTCAAAATTAAAAACCCTCATTTTGAATAAGATTCAAAATTAATATCAAGCCCGAAAAGGGGAATTATAAATTTGTTTATAATTTCCTTGTCTTCCATCGACAATGGGTGCATGATGAACGCTACCCGTACTCGGGGCTCGGCTCATATTATTGGGGCCCTGGGTGCCGGAAAGCTGTGACATCCATTGACATGGTGATGTGAACTACGTGGAACTCCCATGATTTCGGCTCATATTATTGAGGGAACTCATGGCGACCGTCCATTAAGGTTCAACATCGATGGGTAAGGCTTGACACGTGAAGATGAACGACGTCATATTATTGGGTCCTAATCAAACGTGAGACAAAAGTTTACGTAGAGGGTTGCATTGTGATGCAATTGGAAACTACCTTTTAGGAATTGTGATTGGCTGATATTATTCGGGATCATAATTCGCTAATTGGACCTTACGTACCTACTGAGGAAAGGAGTTTCCCGTTTTCACTAGAGGGTAGTGAAAGATGTCAAAACAGTGGGAGTAAATATTTATAAAGTTAAAGTCCATACTTTATATCTTACCAAATATTTAAAATAGTCATCAACATTTATCTGTTTTTACTTTTCAGTACAAATCGACAATGTCTTCGATGCGCAATTCGATATCTATAATACTCGACAAACACATATTAACTGGACCTAATTACCTCACTTGGCTAAGAAAGAAAATAGTCTTAAATTCGGAAAGGGTAACATATACACTACTCAGTCGCCCCCTGTTGAGGCTCCGACTGACTGCAATCCTGAGGAATTGCAGGCTTACAAGGAATGGTGTGACCATGACTTGATAGCCAGGTGTTATATGCTGACTTCTATGAACGATGAGCTACAGAGGCGTTTTGAGGGTGCAAAGAGTGCTGCTGACATTCATTTGCATCTCAAAGAGCTCTTTGGAGAGCAAACGCGTCCTCTTAGGCATGCTACCGTCAAGGAGCTGATCACTTTGCGCATGCGAGAGGGGACCTCGGTCCATGAGCATGGCCTAAAGGTGATCGGGCTCGTGGACAAGCTCGTTGGCATGGATCTGATCCTGCCTTCGGAGTTGACCACCGACATGTTGCTGTTATCGCTGCCTAGCTCATTTGATCCTTTTGTGGTGAACTTCAACATGAACAAGATGGAACCGACCCTTGAGGAGTTGGTGAACATGCTTGTTACGTTTGAATCCACCATCAAGAAAGAGAAGTTGGTTCTTTATGTGGGTTCTTCATCTGGTACGAAGATTGATCCACATGGGAAGGGAAAGAAGAGTTCTTTCCAACGTCCCGAGAAGAACGTGCCCTTGTTGAGGCAATCTCCGAACCCTGTTGAGGCAGCCAGACCAGTTAAGGCTGACAAGACTAATGATGTATGTCATCACTGCAAGAAGCCTGGACATTGGAGGCGTAATTGCAAAGAATATCTTGCCCAGAAGTGTTCTGGAAACGGTATGTTCTAAATTTAAGTAAACATTTTAATTAACTCTACTTCTTGGGTATTAGATACCGGTTGTGACTCACATCTCTGTAATGGGTTACAGGTGATGGGAAGAAGTAGGAAGCTTAAGGAAGGTGTGACCTTCTTGAGGATGGGCAATGGAGCAAGAGTTGCTGCCAAGGCTATTAAGGATGTTTACTTATTGTTGAACAATGACTTTAAGTTAATTTTAAGAGATGTTTTGTTTGTACCTGTTTGATGTAAAACATTGTTTCCATTTCTATTGTGATAAAAATGGATATTCTTGTTTATTTAGCAAAGGTGTTTGCAACATTTACAAGAATGAATGTTTAATTGGTACTTGAGAACTTGAAAACGATCTCTATAACTTAAAAGTAAAAGATATTCTACTAAATGTCCATTCAAAGGCAGATACCATATGAGATATGGATGGGTAAGCCTCCCAAATATTCTTATCTTAGAATATGGGGAGCCCTGCTTATGTGAAGCAGGTAGTGGGGAGATAAATTGGATTGTTGATCCATTTTATGTTACTTTGTGGGATATCCAAGGAATTAAGTTGGATATCATTTCTATCATCCCCAAGAAACAAAAGTGTTTGTTTCTAGGAATGCAACCTTTTTGGAAAGGATTTTCTATTGGATAGAAAAAGGCAGATGATAGAACTCGAAGATGTTCGAGAGAAACCCACAATTATAGAACCCACACCCGATGAGCCAAGAGAGGAGATACAAGATCCTAGCAGATACGAGAAAGTCTCGAGACCACCTATGAGGTATGGTCAGCTTCTTGAAGAAGGCCATGATGAGCCTAACCATGGATGTGATCCATGGACCTTCAAGGAAGCGTTATCTGATGCCAGCATCATCCAAGTGACTTGAAGAAATGGAATCTGAGTGAATTCCATGCATTCGAACCAAGTGTAGGATCTTGTGGATCCACCTGTGGGAACTGTTCCCAGGGACTTGGGGGATGGGAAGGTGTTGACCTTCAAGGCGCGATTGGTGGCAAAAGGATGTACTCAAAGACAAGGAGTTGACTTTGAGGAAACCTTTTCCCAGTCGCAATGTTCAAGTCCATAAGGATTTTTAGCCATAGCTGCATGTATGACTATGAGATATGGCAGATGGATGTCAAGACAACTTTCTTAATGGGGATTTTAAGAAAGTTATTTACATGTCTCAACCTGAAGGGTTTACATCTATCGGAAGTGAGCATATGGTATGTAAACTTCAGAGATCTATTTATGATCTAAAGCAGGCATCAAGGAGTTGGAACCTCAGATTCGACAGTACAATCAAAGTTTGATTTACTAAGAATCATGAGGGACCCTATGTGTATAAGAAGGTCAGTGGGAGTGTTGTGACATTCCTGGTGTTATGTTGATGACATTCTACTCATTGGGAATGATGTAGGAATGTTGCAATCAACTAAGATATGGTTAGCGAGTAAGTTCTCGATGCAGGACTTGGGTGAAGCATCTTTTGTATTGGGATACAGATCTATTGAGATAGATCGAAAAGATGGCTTGGTCTCACCCAGTCCACATACATGATACCATCGTGAAGCGGTTCTCGATGGATGAGTCCATGAGAGGACATCTACCAGTGTCATGGCGTGTCCCTATCCAAGTCTGTCTCCCAAGACTGATGCAGAGATAGTGGATGACACGCATTCCGTATGCTTCGGCAATTGGTAACATCATGTATGGGATGATATCTACACGTCCTGACGTGGCGTTTGCACTATATGTAGTGAAAGATATCAATCGAACCCTGGTCTTCCACACTGAAAGCTGTGAAAGACATCCTCAAGTTGAGAAGGACCAATAAGTGTTCTTGGTCTATGGGGTGAGAACTAAATTGGAAGGCTATACCGACTCTAGCTTCCAAAGCGATATCGATGACTCGAAGTCAACCTCTGGTTTTGTATTCATGCTCAATGGTGGTGCTGTCTCTTGGAAGAGTTCCAAGCAAGACAATATTACGGATTCCAGCACAGAGGCCGAATACATTGCTGCATCAGATGCAGCAAGGAGGCTGTTTGGATAAGGAATTTCGTCCAAGAGTTGGACGTCATTCCTAATGGAGTTGCTCCTATCCCGGTGTTGTGTGACAACACGGGAGCTATAGCTCAAGCAAAGGAGCCAAGGTCTCATCAGAAATCCAAACTAGTATTGAGAAAGTACCACATCCTCGGAGAGATTGTGGAAAGAAGAAGTGTCTATTGACAAAGTCGGCTCCGCAGATTATGTTGTTGATCCACTAGCTAAGCCTTTACCTGGACCATTATTCGACAAGCATCGCGAATCAATGG